>NC_072411.2:88787121-89090151 GCF_028858775.2 Pan troglodytes
GTACCAATCCTTTGCCACTGTACCAAGCAGTGGTAAGCACTCATTTGTCTGGAAAGTACTGGCCATGCCTTGGCAGGTTTCCGTGAGAACACTGTGAGTCCTCTTGAATTCTCAGATCACTTCCTTTTACTGTCTCATTTTCCTAAAAGGTGACCCATTTGTAAGGCCAGGCAGGAAAGTATGAATGTTTCATAATGATGTTAAATCTTTCTGTAAAAAATACATATCCTTACTGCTGAACTTCCATAACATGTTTCATTAGGTTTGTACAGTGGAAATTAAGCCTGTGTGTTTATGTATTTATGGCAAAAGGAGAAACTAGAAAATTTAGGAATGTACAAAACCTTACAGAAGCTCAGCTAGACATTTTGTTTAGTGTGCATGTATTCAGTTGTAAGAAATGTGGTCTTCAAAATAATTAAGCCACATATTTTAAAAGAGCAAGTCATAGGTAGTACCTGTGGGTGATCAGAAGGCTTTAGATTGTATCCTCAACAACCAAACAGCATATAATTATGTTACTTTTCTTAACTGTTTTCCAGGTATTATTTTTCTAGCTTCACACACACAAAAACTATAAACTGAGAAGTCTTACATTGTTTCATTTATCATTTATTGTCATGTAGCTCTTTAAAAACTGATGTCTTTTCTATTCTAATAATTTAATTGATTGCTTCTGTCTTCATCAGTGACCTTACTAAAGTTCAACGCAAAAGCTGATGTTTCTGATAATTTTCAGGTGTAAGAGTTGATCTTTGAATTATTAAATTCAAAATCTGTTGATTACAGAAATATCAATATTGTCACTGAATTATCACTTGATAAATAATGTTAGAAGATACTGAGATATTTATACTCAGGAAAAATTCAGTTACTGAGATATTTATAAATTGAGTACCTGGCATTTGAAAGGCTTTTAATGCATGGTTAGTTAACTGATAGAGAAACTTACCCACTTAAGTATGTGGCTGAATATCATCAGAGACACTTTTCTGTTGCAAGTTACTGAAAACCCAGTCCTAATCTGGCTTAAGCCCAAAATAAGCATTTATTTATTTCTCTTATAGATGTTAAGTGTAGGAATAGGACGAACTTTAGACATGGCTCGATCACGACTTCAGTAGAAATAATTGAAAACTGGTTCTCTATTACTCAACTCTCCACTATTTGAATGCTGCCTCGATTTTTAAACAAGCTTTCATTTTTGATTGCAAGGTGGCTGTTACAACTCCTGGATGTATACCTGCTCACATTAAATCCAGTCCAAGCAAAACACACATTATATCTCATTAACTGTGCTTGGGACAGGGCCCATCATTGAACAAATCACTGTGGCCAAGAGAATGAGATGCTTTTAATTGGTTTCAGCCCATTCTGGCATGCACCATCAACTCCACTACCGTTACAGAAATGAGACCCCAAATGAAACACATGGGCTAAAAATGGTCAGTGTGGGGTTCCCCAGAGTGGAAAGAAAAGGGTGAGGAAATTCTGGGCAGCAGAATCAATCAGTACAAAGGTGCCTTGTGTCATCTAAAGAAAGGAAAATTTCTTAGTTCTGCATTTAAAATAATTACATGAGAAGATGCTAATGATGTTTAGCAATAATTATAATTGCTTCTTTTAAAGTAAAACATCCTAACCAATGCTGCTATGCTTAACATGCCTTTATCTCTTTGTTAATGAGGTTTCCTTTTTTCCAGATGCCAAATCTCAACCAAGTGTTCAGTTTTCAAAAGCCTTAATTAAACTTCCTGACAACCATCATATTAGCAATGTTACTGGCTATCTTACAGTTCTACAACAGTTTTTGAAAGTGGACAATTTTCTGCATACAACTGGAATTACTCTCAATAAACCAGGTATTATCTACTTTTTGTATAATATAGTTATAAGAAACATTAGTACGCAAATCTTTCATCAAATATTTAGCTATTTATAATAGCTTATAATATATAAGCTATGGATAATACACATCATTTGAGACATAAATCTAGTTATTAAAATGTATATAATAAAAAATTCCCTTTAATGAAATATATCTTATTCAATGAAAGAAAAATTCAGCATACATTATTTCAAATGCATGGAAATTTTGATTTCTTTTACATTTATTAAATTTTATTTGATCCAAAGCAGGTAAGGTATAGAAAATAGTTATGATTATTGTATAGCTTTGAAAATTTAATACATTTAAAAATTAAAATTCAGTTTGTATTTTTTTCATAATTTGATGTATTCATTTTTATCCAACTGATGAGAAGTGTCAATAATTGAGATAGAAAAAAGTTTATAGATTGGAGTAAGCTATTGTAAATATTTGCTATTCTCTGTGTAAAATATAAATATTGAAAATATATGTATTCCAGAGTCAACAGCACTCATATATTTCTATAAGGCTGTCATAATATAATTTCTATAAGGCTGTCATAATATAAAAGTTAGTAGAACAATGGAATTTTACATTTAAAAATACATTCATAAATAAACCCTTTACAAACATCATTTCCCTCTGTACATCCACACTTGTCCCACCATTTTTTTTTTCTTTTGAGACAGGGTCTTGCTCTGTTTCCCAAGCTGGAGTGCAGTGGCATGATTTTGGTTCACTGCAGCCTTAACCACCCAGGTTCGAGTGATCTTCCTACCTAAGCCTCCCAAGTAGCTGGGACTACAGGCATGCACCACCACACCCAGCTAATCTTTTTTATTTTTTGTAGGGATGGGGTTTCGCCATGTTGCCTAGGCTGGTCTTTAACTCCTGTGCTCAACAATCCGCCCACCTCAGCCTCCCAAGGTGCTGGGATTACAGGCATGAGCCACCTCGCCAGGCCTGTTCTACCATTTTTACCACTCATTGTAACCTAACTGAAAATCCACTGTTTAAAATCACCTCAAACAGTCTATAATTCTGATAGTTTCTTTTTTTTTTTTTTCAGATATTTTGTTCATTTCATTTGAGGAACAGCCAGCAATGAGTGATAACAGGAAATAAGTATTTTGGTTAGATAGAGTTTTGTTTTGCCTGTTGGAGTTAATGCTATCAGTGCCCCAGCCAGATGACACTTATTATTCTGTTACAAACCTGCTTTTCCTACTGCACACATCTGTGACTGCCTGAGGGCATTCCTTGGTTCCAAGAAGCAGACTTGGCCATCACATGGGGCAAGCTGTCAACCAATGACAGACAAAAGTTGGTGTGGCTAGGACAACTCTGAGCCAGTGTATGTCCCCATTGGAACTGAGCTGGAGTTACCACAGTGATAACCTGCTTGTTAACACATCCTGTATTGGCTCCCTTCCTTCCTGCTGAATTACGCTTCTGTTAGTGATAGGTGCTTCCTGGGATTACCTACCAAATAAACTATTTGCCCTCAAATTATTATCTCAGGGTCTGCTGCTTGAGGAAGCCAAACTAAGACATCAGCCAAGATTTTCCAGATGTAACCTACAGGATGGTGTAAATAAAAGCATTTACTAGAATGGTATCTGTACACACTATCACAAATGAAGCTCATGGCGCTGGAGGATGTTCATGGACAAGACTCACTAGATTCAGTGGGAAAGGGTCAGAATGAACTGTTCCCCAACACTCTATTACCTGCTTTTGAGAGTATTCATTAATAGTTTTGATTATCCTGAGAATGCTGCTATCATTTAAAAAGTTCTAGAGCAGTGCTGCCAAATGGAAATATTCTTCTCTGTCCAACATGTGGCTGTTGTGCTCTTGAAACATGACCAGTGCACTGAGGAAGTTAAATAGCCACATGCAGCTAGTGGTCACTTTATTAGATTACACAGTTCTAGAGTTCCATGAGGATAAAAATGTCCTTTCATAAAAGTTCTGTTCTCCTTCTCATTGTTTTTTTCAGTCTTTTTTTCCCTTGCACCATTCTTTTCTCCTCTGACTTGACTTTATCTTAAATGCTGGTGTGTCAGTTTCAACAGTTTGTAAAGCCACTGACTGCACGGAGCTGAGGGGTGAGGTTGAAGCAGGTACTTCAGAAAGCCAGCCAACTGGTTTTACTGAGTAGTTTGATGTAGTTACTTAACAATTTATGTAACATTTGATTTGTGCTTGCAGTGGATGGCTTACCAGCATGCCAGCCTATAAAATATGTATGGCACTGCTTTGCTCATTTAATATTTGTCTTTCAGGTAATTTAGTACAGTTAATTCTTATATTTAATTGAAAATTTTCAATAAGCCACTACTTGGCCTGTTTGACGGCTGAAGCCATTCCAGATGATAAGCAGTCATGATAATGAGGACTCTTTCTGTGGCTGCCAAGACCCTCCACTCTTGCCTGTCTCCCCTGCTGCCCTCTAGCCCTGTGGCCACCTTTCTTTCCTGCACCTGCCAAGACCACTTCTAATTTGGAGGCTTTGGACTTGTTTATTCTGCCTGGAAAGTTCTTGAAGGTTCTTCCCATTTGGCTGCAGCTCAGATGTGCCCTCCTCAGAGAGGAGGCCTTTCTTGACCGCCTAATTATGTGCCTTTTCTAGATTATCATGCACTTACATTTGGGTGGGTGAAAAAACTGATGAGGAGTAAATACATGGGGGCAAAAAAAGGATATTTGATAGGAATTATTATGAAAAAATATTGCAGACAATATCAGAAATATATTTACTGTGTTTTTGGGGCCCATATGAGTGCATGGTGCTGGTAGGGACTTTGTAAATATTTGTTAAATGAATGAACAAATTTCTAGTTTTGAAGCCAAAGATTCAAAAGTGTAGACCAAAAGCAAATAGATAAAAAGTCTACTTTCTCCCATCTATTTGTAGAAATACTGTAATTTTAACATCTGTAATAGTTTTATTCTTCATAAATATTCTGGTATATATTATAACTTTGTTTGGCATTGCTAATATTTCAAAAGCAAAAGAAAGGCACTTTCTGCTCCCTCTCTCCGCCCAGAGTAACAGACATCTATAGATAGTTCCTGATATTTAAGAAAGCGTACTGTAAATTGTATAATTAAATCTTTAAAACCTTAGGCAAAACAATATAACCAATTCTGTTATCTCCCTTTCTCCTGCTTTTCAAGCTTTGAAGTCTAGTATTATATTTAAAATCTAAGTTTATATTCTTTCAGTTGTATGAATAATCAAGTATATTAAGACAATTTTTATCAAGTAATATTACAGTGATTTTGTTTCATGTTTAATTGCCAAACCTATCCATTAAAAATTGTACTTTTAATCTGAATGCTTTTTATGTAAGAAGTGCAACTTTTAATCTGAATGCTTTTTATGTAAGAAGTGCAGCTAGATCTGTGGGTTCTAGCACTCCTTGAAACAGATGGTCTTGGAAAAGAGAGGGTGAGATATTTCAAATCTACATCTGCATTGATGGTGTATGATAGAGCCTTTATGGAGTATGGTACTATAGTGAGATGGGGTTTTTTTGGTTGTTGCTTTTTAGATTTATAAAAAATATTGAATTGGATTCTAGTGCCCCTTACATCAGATGACTTAGATAACTTAGGCTCATATTGATTTGTCAGTGTTACATTGCATAGCCTATATTTAGACAATATTTTAAAATTACATTTAAAAAATCCTTAATGTATATTCAGTATCTATTTGATATTAAAATAGATAACCCTTGGTGAAATAGAGGAACTATTTATTTTAGACCTATAATAATTAGGTAACTACCACCTCTGTTTACATATGATTTTAATAAACTGTCTTCTTTTATAGGTTTTGAAAACATTGAATTGACTCCTCTTGCTGCAATATGTGTGAAAATATATTCTGGAGGAAAAGAACTAAAGGTCAATGGCTCTATTCAAATTTCTCTTCCTCTTCTACGTCTGAATGATATAAGTGCAGGGGATCGCATACCTGCTTGGACATTTGATATGAACACAGGTATGTGAGCTAGGTTAAAATAGTCTGAATATTTTACATATTTGTCAGTTGACTAGCTGGATGTTTTATCTTAGAACTTGATACAGCTCTAGTTTTTTAGTAACATCACAAATGTATTTGTTAGTGACCAAAATTGACTTCACTTTGATTAATATAATACAACCATTGGGCAAATGATGGGAATACCCATGTCAAAAAAATAGCATTATTTATTCATTCCCTTACCTTTTTGTAGCACCACCATTTTGAGGTAGAAATAATTTTTTAAAATTATCTCTCTTCTTAGAAGTTTTTGTTTTGATAAGCTCATAATACCTATCTAGAAGCGTGGTTTAAGGCCATAGAGAAATGTATGCTAGTTTCATGAAAATAAATAACATTATGTTATTAAGAGCTAGAAAAAGTAATTGTTTTTCCAAAGAAACCCCTTAGATACTAGTTTTGTTTTCTGGGTTTCGCCTCCTAAATAGCAGCTGGAAATATATGTATATTTTCATCCTCAGCTTCCCTTTGTTTTTGTTCATGGGTTCCCATGTAAATAAGGTAGGAGTGTAAGTTACCAAAAAAAGACAGAAAAAGGAAAATGATCAGCCCACAACTGAAAAGTTTAGAGGTAGGACTTCCTTGGGTGAGTCATGCTACAGTCTAGATAGTTTCACAGGGCTTGGGCTTGGTTTCTCTCCTCCTTCACTCTCATCTGTTTGCTCTGTATTAGCACCTTTTTAGGATGGGATTTCCCTTCAGACTGACAAGAAGGCTGTAGGTGCTCTAACGTTATACTTTGCCAGGTTGAAGGCCAGTAGAGATTTTCTTAGGAGCTATATATAGCAGAAGCCCTTGGACTCACTGTAGTTGTAGAGTGGAGTTTGCATGCCCATCTTAGAACCTGTCTTTGTGACCTGCAAATTGAATGCACAGATTTATTTAGACTTTAGGTCACATGTTGAAGCTGGATGGGACCCTAAACTGATCATGTTGGCTGAGAATAGGGCGCAATAGATCCTCAAAACTTGAAATGGGATTTCCTGTTAGGTAATAAGGCCCCCAAAACACATACGTTTTCACTATAGAGAATATAAGCAGTAATATATCTATGTTTTAAAGAAAGAGTGGAAACTATATAACCACGGTAGTATGCTACTGAAATCATTAGATTAAGAACTCTAAGATTTGGAATCTAGTCTGTTTACCAGCAGTACTACTTGGAATAAGTCATTTAACTTATTTGGGCCTCAATTTCCTGATTTGTTGAATGAGGAAGTCGTGTTAAGGCACTTAAAAAAAGAATATCTGCTGTTTGAGTCCTAGTTGCTGATTGTTCTTTCTGGCCAAGGCATTTATCTCTAATGTACCTTTCAGTGACAACATTTTTTGAATTGATTTATCACTGATGTAACACTTGTGGACTATTTAAAAGCAATAGATTAAATTATTCTCATTTTCCAGTTTCTCTACCTTATTAAAATACTTTTTTACATGTTATAGATAATTCACTATAATAAATCAATAAACCATAATACAAATATACACCAAACTCAAGTAGCTTTGTTATGCTATTTATAAATAAAACTTCATAAAAGGTACAGGTTTTACTGAATTCTTTTTTCTTTTGACAGCAAATTTTACTGGATGAGGTAACATTTATTGAAAGTTTAGAAGATCTAGTTCTATAAGAACAATACCAACAGTACTAGACCGAGACAATATTTAGTAAAAAATTAAGGCCATAAAACAGTATATTTAATCAGAATATCAGATAAGAGCTATCGTAATATGCACAGTTTAAATAGAATCTGGAGAGTCATGATTTTTCTAAGTATGTCTGTGTCCTTAGTTTATTTTATTATTATTTTTTTTCAAGACAGAGTCTTGCCCTGTCACCCAGGCTGGAGTGCAGTGGCGCACTCTCAGCTCACTGCAACCTCCACCTCCCAGGCTCAAGCGATTCTCTTGCCTCAGCCTCCTGAGTGTGTGGGATTACAGGCATGTGCTACCACGCCTGGCTGATTTTTGTGTTTTTAATAACTATTCTGTTTTAATATAAAATGACAACTTTTTTGGAATGACAATTCTTAATTAGTATGCCAAAAACATGTATTAATATCAAGAAATGTGAAAATTTAGTACTTTTTAATTTTAAAACTCACAAAATTAATAGATAAGTTTTTCATGAATTCCATGATTAAGGCTTTGTGATCCACTTATTTGAAGGTCTGATTCTAAGGTGAGTTTATTTCAGTACCTATTACAATAATAGGTGTCATAATTGATAATTTTTGTGTTTTTAATAGAGACGGGGTTTCACCATGTTGGCCAGACTGGTCTTGAACACCTGATCTTGTGATCCGCCTGCCTTGGCCTCCCAAAGTGCTGGGATTACCAGCTTGAGCCACCGCACCTGGCCATCCTTAGTTTATTTACAGTGTTTTATGGTCACAACAAATCATTCTAATTATTCTATTACAGTATATACTATATTATAATATGATGTGATATATATTAGCCTATGATTATGTATTGCCACAGTTTTCATAATCTTTGAAAAAGTCCCATAATGTATTCTATGCATGACCATCAGTTCTTAAGATATAACTGTAACAAGTATTTTTTACATACCTTTTTAGGTGCTTGGGTAAATCATGGTCGGGGAATGGTCAAGGAACATAACAATCATTTAATCTGGACATATGATGCACCACATTTGGGGTACTGGATAGCAGCTCCACTTCCAGGAACTAGAGGTATTGTAAAAAATGAAAGTAATTAAAACATGTAATTCAAATAGTCTTGCTGGAACGGATAGCAGCAGACCTCAGTTTTATTCTAAGCACTGCCACTTACCAGCTATATGACAATGGGAAAGGAACTTGATCTCAGCTTATTTTTTTTTCATGTGTATCAGATTAAGCTCCATGAACTCTAAGGTCTCTTATAGTTATATCTGATGAATCTGTGAAGAATGAAGTTTGTTCAAATCAAGTATTTTCTTAGTTTACTTCTTTTTATGAATAAATTCTGCCCAAATCAGAGCTTTTGGTTGCAAGCAACAGAAAAAGATTTTGACTAATTTAAAAATATGCTATATTAGAAGGACGTAGGGAGTTCATAGGATCCTAGGAAAGGCTGAAGAACCAGATGCTGAAAGGCAGGACTCCTTGCCGTGCCAGATGGCCTAGTTAGCAGGCCTGCTTGACTACCTTTGCCAGGTTGCTGCTGTGTGGTGGCTGACTCTAACCCTTTCCAGTATTTTCCTTGTACTGTTCCTGATCATTCTAGAGCTGAAGAATGATCATCCTATTGGCCCACTTTTGGGTCTTAAGCACACATGTTACTTGGTGGGGATTGAGGAGGAGAGGAAGGGCTTTTGGAAGTCTGCAGACACTATCATTCAAGAAAAGACTGAGGATGTATTAAATCAAGCTTGTCCAGCCCCCAGTCCACAGGCTGTATGCAAACTAAGACAGCTTTGAATGAGACCCAACACAAATTTGTAAATTCCCTAAAAACATTGAGTTTTTTTTTTATGATTTTTTTTAAGCTCATGAGCTATCAATGTATTTTATGTGTGGCCCAAGGCAGCCAAAAGATTGGACACCCCTGTACTAAATGAAAATTGGTCTGACATTTGGAACAGAAGGAAGACGGAGGCTGGGGAGCAAAACCATGAATTGTCCACTAGGGAAGATCTGTTCATAGTCTAGGAAAAATGAGCATTTTATTTCCTTATATTTAACATGTTGTCAAATTATCTAGATAATTTGTACCTCAGGAAACCCTACATTGATCTCAAGTTGTGTACATTCCTCAAAATATTAGAACATTGCATATTTTAGCCATTAAATTTTGAAAAAAGAAAAATTCTTTAACCTGCGGTAGTCTAGACCGGTTGCACTGTCAGCCTGCTACCACTTCCTGGGCCTTTTCAGTATGTGTTGGCATAAATCAAATTGCTTCTTGGCTTTCCCTACCACCAGCCTTGGTGAGTCAATTATGATAGCTTATTTTCCTTTATTCTTGTAGGTTTGTGTTTTTACAGAATAAAAACAAAGCAAAACATTTAGTGTTATTTTAGTGAAGATTTTAGAGTAAAAGTTGAATGCATGTATATCATCATCTTCAGTCATTTTTCAGAGATAATTCTTTTGGTTTATCAAGTGTTTTGGCTCACAGCTGAGGGGTAGTTGCTACCTGGGTATTTCATACTGATTAGGAATAGTCCTAGTACTTACCCTGATCCAGAACATGGATGACATTTTACATATGTTTATCTGCAGCATTTTGTCATCTAACATTATGACTGTCTGTTATTTTGAAGGCTATCAGTTTTCTCTAGTTTTTAAAATCAAGTTTGATTTTTATTTTCATTCTGTGTTGGCAAGTTTCAATTTTCTTTTTTGATTGGGTCTTGCTATGTTGCCTGCTCAGGCTGGGCTCAAACTCTGGATCCTCCCACCTCAGCCTCTTAAGAAGCTGGGACTAATTAGCCATATATGATCAAGAGAAATGTTATTTTTATTTCTATTTGAACTTAGTGCTTACAGGATTATTTATTCAGAAATCAGAGGGTGGTTACTTTTGCTTTTCATGATGCAAAATATCATACAATCTTGCCAGCTGTCTGGCCTTATCCCATTCTATATTTGCAACTATAATGAAATATTGATGAAAAACAATATTTAATTTCATACAACTCACTTCATTTTTAATAAAAATAATCTAAGGAGCATTTGAGTTTTATAGAGAAATGTACTTACACTAAAAATATATCTAAAATAACTGAATTATATAAGATAGCTTTATGAATTACAAAAGCCAAAATTATTTTCTAAAACCACATGGAAGTTCTGTTCCAGATTATTTGTTGGAAAAGATGTTGTTTGGATGTGTACTAAAATAAAAGTATGGGATTCTTGTTTAGTTTGAATTAGAGACCTTCTATAGTGATGCTTTTGAAGAATTTATTCTGCAAGCATATCAGTCAAAGCAATACTACATTAGAAGTATGGATAACTTGATGATAGCCCTTACTTTGTAATTAACTGAGTAAGCTTGAAATAGGTACTTACCCAACTGAACATTAGTTTTCTTGTTTTTAAATTGGGAGAGTTGGATATTGTGTTAGTCTGCTCAGGCGGCCATAACAAAATAACTGCAGAGTAGTAACTGGCTATTAACAGAAATGTCCGTTTTCACAGTCTGGAGGCTACTGTCCAAGGTCAAGGTGCTGCCAGGGTTGGTGAGGCCTCTTCTTGGCTTCTAGATGGCCACTTTCTCAAGATGTCTCCACATGGCCTTTCCAGACACCAACCAGTTCTCCAATTTTCAGTGGACATTGATTATATCCTATAATTCAATTCAATCCTGACATTATCTACCTACAGTTAGCGTCAGACCCCTCAGGTTAAGGGTTTAATCCCATAGGACTGCCCCCATTTCAGGTGCCCATTGCAAGCAGCAGGTTCTCAGTTTACCCATACCGTCTGATTTGGCTTCAAATGGGGGGTTTGCACAATTCTCTCCTCAGGTTTGATAATTTGCTATGATGGCTCACAGAAATCAGGGGAACACTTACTTACACTTACCACCTTGTAATAAAGGATACAGATAAAGAGCAGATGAAGAGGTACATAGGGCAAGGTCTGTAAAGGTCCTGTGTACAGGAGCTTTTTCCCCCATAGTGTTGGGGTATATCACCCTTCTGGCCCATGGATGTGTTCATCAACCTGGAGGCTTTACAAACCCTATACTTGAGGAATGTTGATGGAGGCTTCCTCGTGCAGCCATGATCAATTATTAACTTAATCTCCAGCCATTCTCCTTCCTGGAGTATGAGGGGTGGTGCTGAAAGCTACAAGCTTCTAAGCATGGCTTGTTGGTCACCAGCCCCCAAGCATGAGCCTGCCCAGAGTCAAAAGATACTCCCAACACCCAGAAAATTCCAAGGGATTTAGGAGCTCTATGTTAGGAAACAGGATCAAAGACCACATAATAGAACAAAAGACACTCCTAGACTCCCTGTTGCTCAGGAAATTCCAAGTGTTTTATAAGCTCTGTGCCAGTAACTAGGGACAGAGACCAAATATATATATATGTTGATTATGACACAATCCCTAATGTCCCTAAACATTTTAGGATGTATTACTATAAAATCAAAATTGTTCCTATGATCAGCTAGTGTTTGCAGAGCTGCTTTAGTTACAAATATGGTTAATTTGTTTTTTAAAGTTTAAATAGAATTCTAGAATTCCTTGGAAAAAATATTAAGTGCAAGAGATTAATTTTTCAGATTGCTGTAGGAGAGTAGGTGGTTGAGTACAGAGTTTAATAAACAAGTGTTTTAAATGTGCATTTTAAATATACTTGAATGAAAAGAATGCTTTTCTACCTAACTCCTTCTAGACATGCATGCACACACATGCACACGGATACAGATACATTCTCTTGCTACTGCCATACATATAGGATTTGGGGCAAACTCAATATGTCAACATCCTGTTTCCAAATGTGAGTTTTGTTGGATTCCTGTGGAGTGAACATTGTTAGCATTACTCCATTCTGGAAGCAAACTCATTTATGCCTAGTTATAATCAAACCAATCCTCCATACAGATCTACAGATAGCAGAAAGTTACTCTCATTTCTTTTTTGTTTGACAAAACTTCATATTGTACAGTGCTGTGCTTGTTTGTCTATTAAATAAGAGAACAGTCACCATCTGTGAAATCATGGCCAATATTAGAGTGCCCGTTTTAATATAACCTTAAAGCTTCATTCAACAATAGTGTGGTATAGCTAAAACTGAGTGCTTATTGTGAGCCAAGGACTGGTCTCAGTGTTTCACAAGTATTTACTCATTTAATCCTCAGCAGCTCACATGGGTTAGATATAACTGTTACTGCTCTGCAGATAAGGGAACTAGATACAAAAGAAATGAAACTTTCCCAAGACTACATAAAAATAAATGGTGAGGTGAGAGTTCCAATTCAGACACTTTGGCTCTAAAGTCTACATGCATAACTGCAATACTGTTTCTCCAAATCTTTTATCAAATTAGTGCAAAATTTGAAAGATAAAATTAAAGAAGTGGTGGTCCCTCAATTTCTTCAGTGTCCTCAGTGCAGGTGGGAGCCTTATGCTGGATGTTTTCTCATGGTAAAGATGACCAGAAACCAGCTGCCCCACCACTCACTCTTCTTACCCTATCTCCCTGAATACATATTAGAATGTAACTGATACTGATAAGTAGACTTATTATATAGCTTTTTGAGCACAATGAAGTCTTTGTGATATTGAAACAGATTACCTCAAGATTAGCTGCCCAATAGCATTCACTTTTATCATGTTTTTAAATTTTTTATCTTTATGGGTACATGATAGGTATTTATATTTCTGGGGTACATGAGCTATGTTGATACAGGCATACAGTGCATAATAATCATGCATAATAATCACATCAACATAAATGGGGTATTACCTCAAGCATTTATTTGTTATAAATATTTTAATTATACTCTTTATTTTTAAATGTACAATTAGTACATTGTCTGTGTTCACTCTGTTGTACTATGAAAATACTAGATCTTATTCATTCTAACTAACCAACCATGCCTACTGTCCCCCAACCCCACACTACCCTTCCCAGCCTCTGGTAAACCATCATTCTACCCTCAATTTCCAGCTGTTTCAATGTTTAGCTCCCACAAAGGAATGAGAACATGCAAAGTCTGTTTTTCTATGCCTGGCTTATTTCATTTAACACAATGTCCTCAACTCCCATTCATGTTGTTGCACATGACAGGATCACATCCTTTTTTATGGTTGAATATACTCCATTATGTATATATATCACATTGTGTTTATCCATTCATCTGTTGATAGACACTTAGATCACTTTCAAATCTTGGCTATTGTGAACCGTGCTGCAATGAACATGGGCATGCAGATATCTCTTTGATATTCCTCTAGCGCTGCTGGGTTAGGGTCTTCCCGACTGAGCTGGTCTCAGCAACTGAGTTCCTTTCTTTTGGGTATATATCTAGCAGTGGGGTTGATGGGTCATATGGTAGCTCTGTTTTTCTGAGGAACATCCTAATTGTTCTCCATAGTGACTATATTAATTTACATTCTCACCAACAGTGTATGAGGGTTCCCTTTTCTCTACATCCTCACCAGCATTCATTATTGACTGTCTTTTGGATAAAAGTCATGTGAACTGGGATAAGATGATCTTATAGTAGTTTTGATTTGCAGTTCTCTGATCAAATATGTTGAGCCTCTTTTCATATTCCTGTTTGCCATTCGTTTGTCTTTTTTTGAGAAATGTTCTATTCAAGTCTTTTGCTCATTTTTTAATGGGATTATTAGAATTTTTCCTCTGGAGTTGAGTTCCTTATATATTCTGGTTATTTTCTCCCATTCTGTGGGTTGTCTCTTCCCTTGTTGATTGTTTGCTTTGCTCTACAGAAGCTTTTGATGTTATCCCATTTTTGCTTTGGTTGCCTGTGCTTGCAGGGTATTACTCAATAAATCTTTGCCAAGATTTATTGGAGAGTTTCCTCAATGTTTTCTTTCAGTGATTTCATAGTTTGAGGTCTTAGATTTAAGTCTTTAATCTATTTTGATTTGATTTTTGTATATGGTGAGAGATAAGAGTGTAGTTTCTTTCTTCTGCATAAGGATATCCAGTTTTCCCAGCACTATGTATTGAAGAGACTGTCCTTTCCCCAATATATGTTCTTGGCACCTTTGTTGAAAATGAATTCATTGTAGATGTATGGATTTATTTATAGGTTCTCTGTTCTGTTCCATTGGTCTATATGTATGTTTTTACCAGTAGCATTCATTTTTATGTTGAAATCATCCTAGTCAGCTTTTACTGCAGTAAAGCTTATCACAATGGCATTCGTATACATATGTTCTCACAGCAGGAGGATAGTGGGTCAGTTGTGCTCAGTTCACTCTAGAGCCCAGGTAGAAGGAGCTGCAACTCTTAATGCTTCAAGTTTTAGAATTTTTGTATTCTATTTCTTTAGACCCCTGCTTAATTTAGTAAATCCTTTTTTTGAATTTGTCTTTAAAATATTTAAAGATTAAATATCTAGATAAAAAATAAATGCAGCTGATAATCAACATTCTATCTTAAAATCTCTTTGCACAAAGCTCAAGTTAGTTAAAAATATTTTCGCCCAGTTTATTTTACCAATTTTTTTGTTACTTGGGTCACCAGTTTTACTGCCTCTTGAAACAGTTTTCTCACTGCCTGGCCTAGAAGCCAATGTCATACGTTTTAAGCTTTCTGTAGCAGCATCTCAGCATCTTCTGTCATATCCATTGCTGCAGTAACAAACAACCCTGCTGTCTCGGTGGCTAACAGTATCAAACGCTTATTTGCTATTTAACATTTCATGAGTGTTTCGGGATTGTCTGCTGCACTGTTGGACTTGGCTTCATTCAGTTCAACAGATATTCTCATTCTAGACCCCAGGTTGAAGGAATAACAACTCTCTGGGCTGTGCTATTCACATATTAGAAGTCTTGAGCAAGAGGGCAGAGCCACACCATGCAAACTCATTTAATATGCTCACATTTCATTAGTTAAAGCGAGTCAGTCAATTAAGCCAAAGGATAGGGAAGGTTTACTTCACCCATAGGGAAATCTGTCATAGGAGGGGAGCAAACAAATAAAAGTGTGTACACTTATTCAATTTGCCTCACCCAGGATGTGACATAGTTGAGAATTTGATCTAAAATAACATTTTCTCTTTGTTTATATTGAACCATGTAGGTTCAGGTATAAATGAAGATTCCAAGGACATAACTGCCTACCACACAGTGTTTCTTACAGCCATATTAGGAGGAACAATAGTCATTGTCATTGGATTTTTTGCTGTACTACTTTGTTATTGCAGGTAAGAAAATGGCTATAAACACAGAAAACTATCAAGTTATGGTATCATTTCAGTATATTCTGTACATTGAAAAGTTTATTTGTAGAAATTAATCTTACAATATATCCTTTTTTATTTTTAATCTACGTATCTCACAATAGCATTGCATGTATGATATGTAGATTGTGGAGTGATTTTTAATAAATGAACCATTTGTGTCATAACTTTTAAATATTTTTTGCCTTCTCTTCTACTCTAGGGACAAGTGTGGTACTCCACAGAAAAGAGAAAGAAATATCACTAAACTTGAGGTCCTCAAGAGAGACCAGACAACTTCAACAACACACATAAATCATATCAGCACAGTTAAAGTTGCATTAAAAGCTGAGGACAAGTCGCAGTTATTCAATGCCAAAAACTCCTCATATAGTCCTCAGAAAAAGGAAACATCAAAGGCAGAAACAGAAGAAAGAGTTTCCATGGTAAAAACTCGGGACGATTTTAAAATCTACAATGAAGATGTTTCATTTCTATCAGTCAATCAAAATAATTACTCAAGAAACCCAACACAGTCTTTGGAGCCCAATGTAGGGTCCAAACAACCTAAACATATTAACAACAATCTATCTTCATCTCTAGGTGATGCTCAAGATGAAAAGAGGTATCTCACAGGTAATGAGGAGGCGTATGGGCGTTCCCATATTCCTGAACAGCTTATGCATATTTACAGCCAACCCATTGCCATCCTTCAAACATCTGACCTTTTCTCCACACCGGAACAATTACATACTGCTAAGTCAGCTACTTTGCCAAGAAAGGGACAGTTAGTCTATGGCCAATTGATGGAACCAGTAAATCGAGAGAACTTTACGCAGACCTTGCCCAAAATGCCAATTCATTCTCATGCACAGCCCCCAGATGCCAGGGAAGAGGATATCATACTTGAAGGTCAACAGAGCCTGCCATCCCAGGCTTCAGATTGGAGCCGATACTCAAGCAGCTTACTGGAATCCGTCTCTGTTCCTGGAACACTAAATGAGGCTGTTGTAATGACTCCATTTTCATCGGAACTTCAAGGAATTTCAGAACAGACCCTCCTGGAGCTGTCCAAAGGAAAGCCCTCCCCCCATCCCAGAGCCTGGTTTGTGTCTCTTGATGGAAAGCCAGTTGCGCAAGTGAGGCACTCCTTTATAGACCTGAAAAAGGGCAAGAGAACCCAGAGCAATGATACCAGTCTGGACTCTGGGGTGGACATGAATGAGCTTCACTCAAGTAGAAAGCTCGAGAGGGAGAAAACATTCATCAAAAGCATGCATCAGCCCAAGATCCTTTACTTAGAAGATTTAGACCTAAGCAGCAGTGAGAGTGGAACCACCGTCTGTTCCCCTGAGGACCCAGCTTTAAGGCACATCCTAGATGGAGGGAGTGGAGTGATCATGGAGCACCCTGGAGAAGAGTCGCCAGGAAGGAAAAGCACTGTTGAAGATTTTGAAGCTAATACATCCCCCACTAAAAGAAGGGGCAGACCACCACTAGCCAAAAGAGATAGCAAGACTAACATCTGGAAGAAGCGAGAGGAACGCCCACTGATTCCCATAAATTAACTCCAACGGGGATTGTGTGTCTGCTGTCTCGTGCTGTTTATTCTTGCTTCTTGTTGTAAATTGCAGTATGAACTTAAGAAAATGAGACTGAGCAATCTCATGGTTCTTGGACATGTCTCAAGCAGAGTAAACGGTAATTCAGTAATCAGAGAGAAAGATACCAAGGAATGCTTTTTCTGGCCTATTCATTTATTTTTGGGTGATGAATTTACAGTATCCAAGTTTTCAAAATGTAAAATAGCATCAAGATGTTAGTTATCTGAAAATGTTGCTCAGCCAGCCAGTTTGGCCTTGACTCTCTTAAGAATAACAGTGAAATATATACTCCTCAAGTTGCCTCCAAAAATGTTGCCTCTACCATGGTGACTACCCCATGGAACATTTAGAAACAAAACTGACTTCAGGCATCATATTATTTTAAATGTTACTATTACGTCTTCTTCTGCCTATACTTAAAAATAACTTGATAAATGACTTGGACTGATGTTACTCTGGAGTTATCACAAAGAAAATGTTGTTTGGTCTTTAAAGAGCATGTGTATTGTATCATCCCAAACGTAAATCCTACATTTATATAAGATGGGCAGAAGCTACTTGGTCATTAGAGAGGGAGACACCAGCTCTTTGGTTGTTTTTGGATATAACTTTACAAAATAAGTAAGATGTTAATTTAGAAATTTGAGAAATTAATGCTCTAATACTGAGTTTTTATTTAAAAATTATTTTTTCTTCCCCTCAACAATGAAGCAAGCTTAGCTGTCAAGGGAAACTTTTTACAAATCTGAAAAAAACAATCTATGACTTTGGTTTAAGGCTCACTGATACTTTTAGGCTAAATTGGTTTTAATATATTTCTTCTATTCTAAAAACCTGAACTCAGTCACTTAAAGGCTATGAAATTAAAAAAAAAAAAGTCGATGTGAAAGTTTCTTTTGAACACTAAAATAAAATATGTGCAGATAAAATATACATTGATTTATTTTTCTTAAATGTTTTTGATGAGAAGAAAAAGAGATGCCATTTTCCTGAGGCTCAAAAATACCTTCAGGATAGTAGTTGTATATCCAGTTATTGATTTTCTTAAAAGATGTGTAAGGAAAACAGTTTCAATTTCAGGGGAAAAGTAAAAGTTTTTCCCTAAGTCACTTACAGCCTTTGCAACTTCTTTTTTCAGTTTTGTAAGTAATATATCTATGTTCTTTTCATTATAGCAAGCATTCAATGGGAACAACTTTTTAATTAACTCTGAATTACCATTCATACATCCTAAAAATAAAAGCTCGTTATTCATTAAAATCAACTGATCCCATTTTTCTTAAAATTTCCCTGAAGGCAAATGTCTGAAGCACCTTTCCCTTGTGGGGGTAAAAATCCTAAATTGCTTTATTTTTCATTCCCTCCTATTCAACATGGGAGCAACATAGAGACCCAAACCATGTAAACAAGTTCAGTGAACCAAAACAGCCACATTAGCTTCAGTAAAATTATAGCTAGATGTGCAATTTTTTCCTCCAACTTCTAACGTGTCAAATAACCTTCCTACTGTTCTGTGTTAACTGAAAGAACATAAAGACCCTAGGCAAATATTTGCTATATATTACCCCAATCCATAGAAGAAATAATGTTTTGGGTAATACCTAGGCTTCCTTTTTTTTTTTTTTTTTTTTTTTTTAGTGATAAGGCTCATAACAATTAGAGAAGGCTTCTTATTGGTCTTACAGAGAAAGATACATCAAAAGCAGCATGACTCAAAATGATTTGGAAAAGGTTAAAGTTAGTGCTCTGCTGAAGTGCCTTTGATATAGACTTGCATTATTAGAAGGATATAACATCTTTTTTAAGTGTGCATTTTCTTTCAGTTAACCAAATTAAACAGATGTGCAGTTTTATTAAAAATATAGACCTAGTGTTTCATGTTGGAACAATAAATATTGCATGTGAGTAGTATTTCTTGTTTTTTGAATACAGTATATATTGATAAATTGTTTATGTTGGAATGAAGTTAGAAACTATATAGCAAAACATTATATTTTAAGTGTTTATTTTTCCCACCTTTAAATAAAAATGTTTCATCTCAGCTTGGTAATGAAATACACATATTGGTGTAAGGGTATACCATTCAGGTATGCCACTTATTTTATTCATTTTTGTGTAAGGGAAATGAGATGATGTATCCCAAGGGCTTTTCTAGAACTACTTGTTTGCTTTCAGAATAAAACCTTATTATTTTTTACACTGCACATGCTGTTCTCAATTGGTAATTATAGGCAATTTATCTTTTCTAATGATCAAAAGAGTGTGACTTCTCATTTGTGAGTAGTTCACAAATTTCCTGTTAAAAAGCTGAAACCATCTACTTTTTCTTAACCCAAGTGGTAATAAACAATATTCACAACTTTCTTAAATTTTTAAATTGAAAACCAAGGTTTTTTCAAATATAAACCTAGATGATTTTGGTCACAAATTGTTAACATTTGTCGATCCTTTGTATATACTTTGGATATATATTAAAGGCAAAACTATCTCTCGACTAACTGATGGATTCATTTACTAAAGCACAGCTGTATGTATTTTTGAATACATATTATGATCTTGAGACTTTATAAATCAATTTTTATGACTTTATGCAGTTGTATAGGGATTATGCCCTTTCAGTTCTATAGGGATTATGCCCTTTTATAATACATAATATACCACAGAGATCACAAATGTTGAGGAATGAAAGCACTTCTTTGCTTTGGCAATCATTTTCAGACCACTATGTGTTTGAATCCTCTGGTATCAATACGTATTACAGGGTTTTAGAGATCTGTGGGTCAAATGATGTCCCTCAAAACTTCCCAAAAAGGTGAAGCTCAAAGTCACACATTCATTTATAAGGCGCATGAGTTTCTCATTTTCCCATGTACCAGCATTGTAAAGGAATTCAGCTGTATTAATTTCTATTTCAGATCTAGAATTGACATTTTGCCTTCTTGTTTCCAGGTGTTTCTATTTTTTGTATTCTTTCAGAGAAATCTCATATTTCGGTGTATTTATTGCTGTTACTACTATATTTACTGCTGAAAACTGTAACAACCTGAAGATTTGTAAAATGTTAAACATAGTTCATTAAAAATAATAAAATAAATCTAAAATGTACTTGGTGCATTGTTTAATTTTTGGTGAACTAGAAAACATTCCTCCCTACATTGCCATTTAATCTAGTAAATATTCAATTATTACTTTTTACTTATTACATCTCCTACAGTAAAATAAACCCTTTTGTTTATATAATGAACTTGATATTTCTTTATATTTCATGTCTACAAAGTTCCAATTTTTACTATTAGAGCTGAGTGTGGACAAATTGTTTTCCATCCACTGAGGAGATTTAAGACAATCTGATTGAATCTAAAATAAATTACAAATCCCAAAACACCTAAGTGAGAAAATGATACAGTAAACCCTCAACCCCCTTTTAAAATATTCTTTGAACTCTAAACCTGAGTCTAAATGATAACACAAAGGCTATTTATACTTAAAAGAGTTAGCTCTTCAATAACCTTTCTGCTTAATCAATTGAACAATATTTAAGTTCATGCAGTTTGTATTAGGGGACTTCAGAATACTTTCTAGAATTATCTTGACTGCCATGTTTTTAGACATGTAACTTTTATACATTAATAAGGTACTAAAAATAGCTTTGGTCAGTTCTAATAGGAATTGGACTCTGAATCCACTCACCAGTAGAGATTGTAATTCCCAACACTGGCTGTATGATAAATACTTCCACTTGGATCCCTGCATGTGCCAGCCAAGCTATGGCTACCTTTGTTAGGGAGCCTGGTCTCCATCCAAGAGAGTCTTAGTCTTACCAGAAATTATATAGCCCCTGGAGGAGCCATAGGGGACCCTAACTCACATGGTACTGGTTTGTAACAAAACTATTCATCAATCAGAAACAGCTGGCAAACATGATGGTCATGAACTGATCATCACATTCTCATCTCAGAAGAGAAACTAATATGGGAAGACTGAGATGTAAGAACTGTAAGAAAAGTAGTTGGATATAATTAAGAGACATTTTAATCAGTTTATCAAAAGTGATTCACCTTTTGGTACTTAATAACTGGCAGATAATCAGGGATCCTTTCCTTGAAGTAAATGTTGGAAAAATATTTAAACTACACCACAGTGTTTGTTTACCTAGACCCCATGAAATCACCTTGTGGACCTCTTTTTATAGGTGGATTTCTTGACAGATGGTTACACAGTGAGACAGCTTACTTATATCGGTAAGCTCTCTCTAAATCAACTAGAGGGCTAATTTCTTCTAGGAAAACTTGCCTTATTTTCTTAGTTTTGAATTTGTTTCCTCCATCAAAATAAATATTCTTTCTTTGACTTGTCTTTATCTTTTCATTTTGAGCTTCAGTTTATTTGGGGACTAGATTTCTGCCTATTAAGATTTTTAAAACATAACATCTTCAGAGTTTGACTAGAAGAAAATAGTCTAGAAGTCAACCATAATTTGCCATATTAAATGCTGAAAGCTAATAATCTCAATGACAAATGATGGAAAAACATTTTCATCAAGTATATAATGGTACGTGCCTTAGAAAAAAATAACTATTTTCTTTCCAAAATAGCTAAGCTTAAAGATTACATTTTAAAACTACCTGTGATGTTTGTTAAAATATTGCAATAACACGTTCCTGCACTTTGTTAGCTATAGTAGATGAATAGCTTCCTATTTCTTTTGGGAAAGTTTACATGATGATGTAAACCCACAGATTATTTTTAAAAAAGAAAGTTCACATCTTTAGAAGCATATGCTATTTTATCCCCCTAGGTAACAAAACCTTTCTTAATTGAAACCTATTATTTCCTGGTTTTCAAGCCTACCCCTGCTATGGTTCTGAATGGTATTCCACAGTCTTGCAAGAGTACCACATTTTCCCCATGGATTGATTTTTTTTCTGTTCTTCAGGTTGACTGGGGGTTTCATAATTCATATGTTGACTAGTTCTAATCCTTGTAGACCTTATTAAAACACTAGACTAAACTGCAGACAGTCTGATTCAAAACAAATAAGACAATTACATTCCCAAGAGTCTCTGGACTTATTACACTTGAACAGCTTAGTTAGAAACCTTTTCTAAATGGGGGCTATCCGGAAAGGGTAATAGTGGCTATTAAGCAATGTAGAGTAAATATCTCAGAATTTTTATTTTACATATTTCCATATTTCAATCCAATAATGTAGATTCTTTTGTTTTTCATAGAAAAATACTTTTAAAAATTCAGCTTAAAAAATTAGCTTATCAGTATCCAAAATTTTATAATAAAGACTATTTCAAAACCCTGATTTCTGATTTAGATAATTTCTGAAAGGTTTGTGTCCATAAAATACAAAAAAGGATAATTATTAACATACTTTTGCAGATATTTTCTCATTGTTACTTTTAAAAATTCAGTATTTCTGATTTTTAAAAGAGTTGCTTGTCATTATTCCATGTATTATTTAACAAAACACTATTGATGTGAATATTGACCATTGAAGAGGATGTTAATGACAAGTAGATGAGATCTATAATTAAGGAGTTTAACAATTATTTCTAAGGAGTGCTTATACTTATAAAAGGAAGGGAAAAATTATTTCTCTGAATACGTTTTTTTCCTTAATGTTTAAATAAAATGACAAGAAAAGAATCTTGAAAGTGAATTTCATGCTAACAATCTTTAACACATACCTGTTTTCTGAAACTCTGGTTTCTCAAAAAGTAATGCTTGCTACTGTTCTATTATTTTCTTTTTTCACAATGAGACATAAGAGCAAGCTGTAATGAATCAGTGATAAGAGAATTGTACTTACTCTTCTTGAAATTGGGACCTGTCTTTCCTGCCTTTTTTTTTTTTAAGTGAAGATGAGATTTGATACTATTAAAATTAGCCTTAGTAAGAAATTAATCTGAATCAGGAAATTTTGAAAATTCCATCTGCCCCAAGATGAGCTCATTTCACTTCTAAAGAAAATACTGCCTGATTGCATGTACAAAATTGTTATGTTGATATCTTATGTTTGTCTTCTTAGACCATAAGATCCTTATGGACAGAAACCATGCTTTACAATTCCTCCAATTCTTAACAGTACAGTATGTATTCAATAAATATTGATTAATGGAGTTATGAATTAGATGAATGATAATGGATTTTGTTCAATGGAATAATTGGAAATGTTTTGAGAAGAGGAGAGAGTGACATCAGCAAGATGGTAAAATAGGAGCTCCCCTGCTTGTATCCTCTCAAGCAACAAAGGCAAAAGTGCCTTTGTGGGAGCTCTGGAATTCAGATAGGAGTTTGTGAAAACCTCCTGGAGCTCAAGACCTAGTAAGGCCATTCTAGAGGGTAGAACTATGCCCATGTAGAAAGCTCACAGGCTATGGTCCCAGTTCCAGACCTGGAAATGGCCCTGTCATCCTGAGGACTCAGTTGCAGCCGTGTTTGGCCTTGATCCTGCTACCACAATCACCCACCAAGGAACCCAGGTAGAGTCACACCATTTATGCCTTCAGTGACAGGCCTGCTGACTTTGTTTCTTCCTGTGGACCCTGAAATGGCTAAGAGACTTGTCTTCAGCTCTGTCAGCTGCAGACTGCAAGCAGTCCTGCCCCATGAGGTCCCCAGGAGGAGACATACTTGTCTCAGTTCCTAGAGGCAGGCCTGTCAACCTTAGTCTCAGCTGTGGAACCTGAAGCAGCCCTGCAACTGTTTAAGTCCCTCACATCTGTGGGCTGGGGACAACACTGCCTGTCCAGAGAACTACTCAGTGACCCAGGGGGAGCCTTCCCAGAAACCCACATGAAGCCACACCAGTCTGTGCAGCTGGTGATAGGCTAGTTGTCTGAGCGAACTTGAAGACAGGTAAGTTGAAATTACCCAATTATAGAAAGAAAAAGAATGAAGGAAGCATAAGGGACTTATGGGACACCATCAAATACAAATATATAATTAATTATGGGAGTTTCTGAAACAAGAGAGAGAGAGAAAGCTAAAGAAAGCTTATTTCAAGAAATAGTAGCTGAAAACTTCCCAAATATTGAGAGGATCCAGATTCATGGAGCTCAGAAAACCCTAAGCAAGACTGACCCTGTATTAGGCTGTTCATACATTGCTATAAATACTTGAGACTGTGTAATTTATAAAGAAGAGACTTAATTGGCCAATGGTTCTGCAGGCTTTACAGGAAGCATGGCGCTAGCATCTGCTCAGCTTCCAGTGAAGCTCCTCAAGGAACTTTCAATCACGCCAGAAGGTGAAGGGGGAACAGGCCTGTCACATGGTGAAAGTAGGAGAAAGAAAGAAAGAGAGAGAAAATGGAGGCGGTGCGGGGAGGGTGCGGGCACAGGTGCCACATACTTTTAAGTGACCAGACCTTGTGAGAACACACTCACTCTCATGAAAACAGCACCAAGCCACAAGGGATTCACCTCCATGATCCAAACACCTCCCACCAGGCTAAGAATTACAATTCGACATGAGATTTAGGCAGGGACAAATATCCAAACTCTATCAGACCCAAAGAAGAATATTCTGAGACATATTATGATCAAATTGTCAAAAATCAAAGACAGAATCTTGACAGCACCAAGAGAAAAGTGCCTTATTACACACAAGGGAACCTTCATAAGACTATCAGCAGACTTTTCAACAAAACCCTTGCAAGCCAGGAGGAAGTAAGATAACATATTCAAAGTGCAAAACAAAAAAAACAAACTGTCAATAAGTAATACTATAACTGGCAAAGCTGTCCTTCACATATGAAGGACAGAGAGACATTCCCTGACAAAGAAAACCTGAGAGACATCATCACCAGTAGACCTGCCTTACAAGAAATAATAAAGTTCTTAGAGTTGAAACAAAAGGATGCTAAATAGCAACATGAAAACATATGAAAGTACAAATGTTTCTCAACTTATAATGGGGAAACATCCTGATAAACCCATCATAAAGTCACAAAATTATAAGTCAAACCAATGTAAGTTGGGGACCATCTGTACAAAATTCACTGGTAAAGGTAAATATTTAGTGAAATCCAGTATACTCTAATACTGTAATAATGGTGTGTAAATGACTTTTAACTCTAGTACAAAAGTTAAAAGACCAAAGTATTAAAAATAACTATAACTACAGTTTGCTGATAAATAAACAAATAGAAAGATGTAAAATATAACATCAATAGCCTAAAATGTGGTGAGGAACGAAGTAGAAGTGTGGGTTTTGTATGCTATTGAACTTAAGCTTTTAGTTCAAAATAGAATGTTAGAACAATAAGATGTTTTGTAAAAGTCCCGTGGTGAACACAAAGAAAAAATAAACCTCTAGTGAATACACAAAGATAACAACAACAAAAAACCAAAGCGTGCACTTCAAAAATCTAACAAATTACAAAGGAGGAAGAAAAGAATGGTATAATGGAAAAAAGGAATGATAAAACAATTAGTAAACAACAAAATGGCAAAAGTTCTTACATATCTATTATTACTTTACATGCAAATGAATATATTTTCCAATCAAAAGACACAGTGTTTAAATGGATTAAAAAATATGATCTCAGTTGGAAAAAAAATTGCAGATAGGAGACAGGACTAACTTCAGCTCCCACTCAGAGCAGTGTGTGGAGGCTCACACTGTGAACTTTTGCTCCAAGGATTAGTGCAGTAACATACCAAGAAAGCCAGAGACTCCACAAGCCCTTTGAAGGAAGCGGCTTGCTGTTGCAGGTTCTGTGAGACAGCCAAAAGAATGTGAGTATTCAAAGTGTAAAAGAGGGAACATCCACCCCCAAACACACATCCTCACTGGGAAACCTGAAGGTTCAGATCACAGGAGAAGGATTTGACCTTACCTGGCGCTGAGACAAATTTAGAGAGCTGAGAAAAATATGGGGGTAGAAGAAGCACAGGGAAGAGTCCTGTGGGCACTCTCAGTCCCCAGGGAAGCCATTTCTGACTTTATTTCATAGGGGTCCTTGGGGAGGGCTGGCAGTGGAATTGGGGAAAGATGAAACATTCAGGAAATATTCAGCTGAACTTTGTAACAATTTCAATTCAAGGTGAAGTTTCCTGGACAGAAACTGGGGGAGGGAGTGACCTGGAGTACAAATATGAACCTAGAAGCTGCAGAAGGTGGGGAGGCATGAAACCTGAAAGCCCTGTTTACTTTCTCAGCAGGGAGGCTTGTAGCCTGGGGGAAGTTCTCAGCCCTGCTCACTGGCTGCCTGGAAATAAACTCAGTGTGGTTAGGGGGACACAGTGGGAGTTAGACCAGCCTTTCCAGCTGCTTGGGAGCTGTGTGAGGCCTGTCACTGCTGGCTTTCCCGCACTTCTCTGGTGACCTGTATGATGTGACAGAGGCAGCCATAATCTCCCTGGGAATGTAACTTCATCAGCCTGAGAACCACACTCCAATCCCCCACAACAGCCTAAGCATGCCCTGCCCAAGGAGAGTCTGAGCTCAGACACAGCAGACCCTGCCCCCACCTGATGGTCTTTCTCTACCCGCTCTGGTAGCTGAAGACAAAGGACATAATTTCTTGGAAGCTCTGTGGCCCCACCCACCACCTGAGACACCCAAATACTTACCCAGGTGACCTTAGGGCAAGCTTGTATACTCCCTGTAATACTGCAGCTGATACTCTCTTGAAAGCACCACCTCCTGGCCGGAGGCCAACCAACACAAAACCAGCGCACTAAGCAAAAATACAACCAAGGACTCTCACAGAGTCCACTTCACTCCCCTGCTACATGCACTGGAACAGGTTCTGGTATCCACGACTGAGAGACCTGAAGATGGATCACATCACAGGACTCTTTGCAGACACTCCACAGAACCAGCCCAGAGCCCACTAGCTCTGCTGTGTGGCTGGATCCAGAAGAGAAACAACAATCACTACAGTTGAGCTCTCAGAAACCCCCATCCCCAGGGGAATGGGGAGAGCACCACACCCCCATAAGACAAGACTCCAAACAGCAGCTCTTGAGCACTGTATCTTCCTTCTGACATAGTCTACCCAAATGAGAAGAAACCAGAAAAACAATTCTGGTAATATGAAAAAACAAGGTTATTTAACACCCCCAAAAGATCACAATAACTCAGCAGCAATGGATCCAAACTGAAAAGAAATCTCTGAATTGCTAGAAGAAGAATTCAGAAGGTTGATTTTTAAGCTACTCAAGAAGGCACCAGAGAAAGGTGAATACAAACTTAAAGAAATTTTAAAAATGTCACAGGATATGAATAGAAAAATAGATAAACAGCATAAATAAAAAATAATCACAACTTCTGGAAATGAAGGACATACTTAGAGAAATGCAAAATCCACTGGAAAGTCTCAGCAATAGAATTGAACAAGCAGAAAAAAGAACATCAGAGCTTGAAGACAAGGCTTTTGAATTAACCCAACCCAATAAAGACAAAGAAAAAAATTAAAACAGGAGCAAAACCTTCAGGAAGTTTGGGATTATGTTAAAAGACCAAACCTAAGAATAATTGGTGTTCTTGAGGAGGAGAAATCTAAAAGTTTGGTAAACATATTTGAGGGAATAATCATTCCACTGTGGAAAACAGTGTGGAGATTGCTTAAAGAACTAAAAGTAGAACTACCATTTGATCCAGCAATCCCACTCCTGGGTGTCTACCCAGAGGAAGAGAAGGTATTATACAAAACATATACTTGCACATGCATGTGTATAGCAGCACAATTCACAATTGCAAAAATATGAAACCAGCCTAAATGCTCATTAATGAGTGGATAAATTGTGGTGTATATATGCATTAGTCCCTTTTCACACTGCTGATAAAGACACACTGAGACTGGACGATTCACAAAAGAAAGAGATTTAATGGACTTACAGTTCCACGTGGCTGGGGAGGCCTCACAATCATGGTGGAAGGCAAAGAGGAGCAAGTCATATCTTACATGGATGGCAACAGGCAAAGAAAGAGAGCTTGTGCAGGAAACCTCTCATTTTTTAAAATCATCAGATCTTGTGAAACTTATTCACTATCACAAGAATGGCATGGGAAAGACCTGCTCTCCATGATTCAATTACCTTCCACCGGGTCCCTCCCACAACATGTGGGAATTCAAGATAAGATTTGGGTGGAGACACAGCCAAATCATATCAATATATACCATGGAATGCTACTCAGCCATAACAAGGAATGAAATAATGGCATTTGCAGAAATCTAGATGGAACTGGAGACCATTATTCTAAGTGAAGCAACTCAGGAATGGAAAAGGAAACATTTTATGTTCTCAATCATAAGTGGGAACTAAGCTATGAGGATGCAAAGGTGTGGAAATGGGACTTTCGGGACCTAAGGAAAGGATGGGAGCAGGGAGAGGGGTAAAAGACTACACATTGGTACAGTGTACATTGCTTGGATGTTTTGGTGTACCAAAATCTCAGAAATCATCACTGAAGAAGTCATTCATATAACCAAACACCACCTGCTCTCCAAAAACCTATTGAAATAAAAAAATTAATAAGTCAAAAAATATGATCCAATAATATTCTATGTACAAAATACTCACTTTAGGCTTGAGGACACATAGAAAGTACGTGAATGAAAAAAGATATTCTATGCAAGTTATAACCAAAGAGAGCAGGGTTGCCTATACTTATAAAAGAAAAAAACAGACTAAGTCAAAAACTGTAAAGCTGTAAAATTCTAATGTAGTAGTAAATGCCTGCGTTAGACAAAAGTGTTAATATATAATAAAGATGTCAATTTATCAAGAGGTTATAACAATTGTAAATATATAGGCACCCACCATCAGATCATCTGAATATAACAGGCAGATATTAACACAAAGGAGAAATACACAGCAATATAACAGTGGAGGACTTTAATATTCCACTTTCAACAATGGATATATTATCCATACCAAAAAGGAAAAAAGTCAATAAGGATGAAGTGGACTTGAATGATAAACCAAAGGAAGCTAGCAGACATATAGAGAGAGCATTCCATCTAACAGCAGCAGAATACATATCCTTCTCAAATACACATGAAACATTCTCCAGGATTGATCATATGTTGTGTCATAAAACAAAACAAATTTAAGAAGATTGAAATCACCTCAAATATCTCTTCTGACCACAATAATATGAAACTAAAAAGCAATGATAGGAAGATTGAAAAATTCATAAATATGTGGAAATTAAGCAATAGGTTTCTGATCAACTAATGGATCAAAAAAGAAATTAAGGCCAGACGCGGTGGCTCATGCCTGTAATCCCAGAACTTTGGGAGGCCGAGGTGGGCAGATCATGAGGTCAGGAGATTGAGACCATCCTGGCTAACATGGTGAAACCCTGTCTCTGCTAAAAATACAAAAAATTAGCTGGGCTTGGTGGCAGGCACCTGTAGTCCCAGCTACTCGGGAGGCTGAGGCAGGAGAATGACATTAACCTGGAAGGCGGAGCTTGCAGTGAGCCAAGATCATGCCACTGCACTCCAGCCTGGGTGACAGAGCGAGACTCCATCTCAAAAAAAAAAAAAAAAAGAAAAAAGAAATTAAACTAGAAATTAAAAAATATATTAATACAAAAGAAAATGGAAACAAAACATATGAAAGCTTGTGGAATGCAGCGAAAGCAGTAAATGCCTACATTATAAAGGAAAAAAATCCAAATATGCAAGCTAACATTACACCAAAAGGGTCTGAAAAAAGAAGAACAAACCAAGAAAAAGTTTGTATAAGGAAGCTAATAAAGATCAGGCCAGGAAAAAATAGAAATTAGGAAAACAATGGAAGAGATTAATAAACCTAAGAGTTGTTATATTTTAAAAGATAAGTTGATATACCTTTCACTAGAAAAAAACAGAAGACTCAAAATCAGAAATAAAAGAGGAGCTATTACAACTAAAGACACAGAAATAAAAAGGTTAATAAAAAGACTATTACCAATTATACACCAACAAATTGGATAACCTAGAAGGAATGGATAAATTTCTAGATACACATAACCTACTAAGACTGAATTATGAAGTAGAAAATCTGAGCAGATCAATAACAAGCAAGATTGAATTAATAATTTTAAAAAAATCACTCACCAAAAAAAGCCCAGGATCCGATGGCTTCACTGCTGAATTCTATGAAACATTTAAAGAAGAACTAATACCAATCCTTCTGAAAGTCCTCCAAAAATCAAAGAAAAAGAAATAACTTTCAAGTGAATTATATGAGGCCCTGATACCAAAGCCAGACAATACCATTACAAGAAAATTACAATCCAATATCTCTGATGCACACAGATGCAAAAATCCTCATCAAAACACTAGTGAACCAAACTTAACAGCACATTAAAATGATTGTTCACTGTGATAAAGTGGGATTTATTAATGGGATGTAAGGATGGTTCAATATATGCAAATCAATAAATTGATATGCCACATTAACAGAATATAGGACAAAAATCATATTATCAATGCATCAAGAAAAATTATCTAACAAAGTTCAACATCCTTTCATGATAAAAACTACCAATAAATTAGTTACAGAAGGAATGCACCTCAACATCATAAAAGCCGTATGTGACAAGCCCACAGCTTACATCATACTCAATGATGAAAAGTTGAAAGCGTTTCCTTTAAGATCTGGAACAATATTCACTCTCACAACTTCTATTCAAGTAGTACTGGAAGCCCTAACTAGAGCAATTACGCAAGAGAAAAAAAAAAGTATTAAAATCACAAAGGAAGTAAATTGTCTCTGCAGATGACATAATCTTATATATTAAAAGCTTTAAAGGCTTCAAAGAACTTCTAGAACTAATAAATGAATTCAATAAAGTGGCAGGATACAAAATCAATGTACAAAAATGAGTTGCCTTTCTAAACACTAACAATGAATTATCTGAAAAAGAAATCAAGAAAACAATCCCAATTACAGTAGCTACAAAGAAAATAAAATGCTTAGAATTAAATTTAACCAAGGAGGTAAAATATCTGTACACTGAAAACTATGTAAGATAATGAAAAAAGAAGACACAAATGGAAAGATATCTATGTACAGGGATTCGGAAAATATTGTTATAATGTCTATATCACCCAAAGAAATCTACAAATTCAATACAATCCTTATCAAAATTCCAATAACATTTTTTACCAAAATTTTAAAAATTCTAAAATTTGTAAAGAAGCACAAAAGACCTTGAATAGCCAAAGCAATTCTGAGCAAAAATAAAGCTGAAGCCACCATACTACCCAACTTCAAAATATACTGCAAAGCTATAGTAATCAATAGAGCACGATGCCAGCATAAATACACAGACAAATGGAAAAAAATGAAAAGTTCAGAGATAAATCCAATATTTACAGTCAACTGATTTTTTACAAAGGCATCAAGAATAAACAGTGAGGAAAGACAGTTTCTTCAGTAAGTGGTGTTGGGACTACTGGATAGAAACATGCAGAAGAATAAAATTAGATGCTATTTTATATCAGAAAAAAATTAACTGAAGATTCATTAAAGACTTAAATGTAAGATCTGCAACTGTAAAATTACTAGAGGAAAATATAGGAGAAAAACTCTGTGACATTGGTCTTGGCAATGATTTTTTGGATGACTCCAAAAGCACAGGCATCAATAGCAAAAATAGACAAATGGGATTGCATCAAACTAAAAGGCTTCTAACAGTAAGCAATCAACACAGTAAAGAAATAACTTATGTTAATGGGGAAAATATTTGCAAACCACACATCTTACAAGGGGTTAATATCTAAATACATAAGGGATACAAAGAACTCAATAGTGAGTAAACAAATAACCAGATTTGAAAACTGGGCAAATGACCTGAAGAGAAGTTTTTCTCAAGAAGACATACAATTGCCAAAAGGTATATAAAAATACTCAACATAAATAATCATCAGAGAAATGCAAATTGAAATTACATTGAGATATTACCTCACACCTGTTAGAATGGCTGTTATCAAAAAGATGAAAGATAAATGTTAGAGAGGATGTGGGGAAAAGAGAAGCCTTGCACATTGTTGGAAGGAACGTAAATTGGTAAGCTATTATGTAAACCAGTATGGAGTTTCCTCAAATTAATAACAGAACTATCATATAATCCAACAAGTATTATTCTGAGTTTATAATCAAAAGAAATGAGTACATTGAAGAGATATCTGCACTCCCATGCTCATTGCAGCATTATGCACAGTAGCCAAATTATAAAGTCATCCTAAGTGTTCATCGGTGGATGAATGGATTAAAAAATATGGTATATATACAAAATAAACACTATTCATCCTTAAAAAAACAAAAAGGAAATCCTGCCATTTGTGACAACATAGATGAATCTGGAGGACATTTTGCTAAGTGAAAAAAGTCTGGCACAGAAAGACAAATACTGTGAGACCTCACTTATACATGGACTCTAAAATGAAACTCATAGAAATAAAGAGTAGATGGTGGTTATTAAGGGCTGGAGAGTGGGAGTGGGGATTGGGACATGTTGGTCAAGGTACAAAATGGGAGTGACATCAGCAAGATGGCTGACTGGAGATGGTTGGTGCTCATTCCCCCTGCAAGAAAAGATCAAGACAATGGAAATACAGCTAAGAATTGACTTGGGTGTTGAAGGGAGAACACTGGAGTGCAGCAGGGGAGTGGAGATATATCTATGGTGATTGAAGCTCAGGAAGGCAGTGTGGAGGCACCTGGCCTCCGAAGTCCTGTCTTCCCCACCCAGATCAGATTGGTCCAGACAAGAGGGACTTCCCCTTGCAGGGGCAGAAGAGGTAAGGGAGGAAGATAAGCAGAAAAATCCCATCAGCCCCTACTGCCACCGTAAATACCTGAAGTCCTTAGTACAGGAGTTCTCTCAAAGCCCTGTGCCCAAATGAAAGAGCTGTTAGGGCTTCACATAGGTGCATTGCTCCAGATTAGGAGCACAAGATGTGTATTCCCCACCCTACACCCAGTCAAGCTGCTGCAGCACTGTGCCATCTTGAGACCAGGGCCACCTCTGGAGTGTGCCTTCCTCTGGGGGCAAGTAGCCACTGCATTTCTGATGCACTAGGGCTCCATTTTCATTGCATCAAGCCCACACTGGGTGGTGGTGGTGGGTGGGGGGCACTGACCACCACAAACCCAGCTATGTAGAGCTTGGGCCCAGGATCAGCTGTGACTCCAGTCCTGCAAAGCAGGGAAACAAACCAACCACCACCACCTCTACTTCCAGTTGGAAAAAAGTCTTGCAGACTCACCCAGGGTGAACTTACTCTTGAGCCAGCAGACTGCTGTGTGCCTCACTCCTTATCCCCGCAAAGGTCCCCCACTGAGCAGGTGCCATAGCCCTAGGCTGGCAGAGTGGCTACGTGTTCATGCCCAGTGCTTGAGAAACAGCCCTAAGGCATGCCTAACCCCCATAGAAATGCCCCTGCCCTGGCTTGCCCAAAAACTCTGCCTGCAGTTCACACCTGAGAAACAGCCCCTGGCAGAAATGTCCTCAAGTTGACCAGTGAGCTATGCACCTGTGTTCTGGGCCTGAAAAACAGCTCCACATGCCACCCCTGACAGACATGCACTCAAGCCAGTTGAGTAGCTGTGCACTGACATCTTGGGCTTGAGAAACAGTCCTGAGGGCCACCCCTAAAACACACACCATTCAGGCCAGCTAAGCAGCTGGGTGGTCATGTCCCAGGCTTGAGAAACAAACACATGGCTACACCTGACAGACATGTCCCCAGGCTGGCCAAGCAACTGCATGCTTATGCCCCAGCCAGAGTAACAGACCCTCAACCCCAGTAAGCCAGACCCCTTGGCTGACCCATGATGTGCCCTGACCTGAGAAACAGCCCGGCAAGCCTATTTCTGGCAAAGCTGCACTGCTACCACTATGTTTCTCAGCTTAAGCCACAGACACACTTGCAAACATTACTAATATAGATTATAGCTGAAGAAACTATATAGAGCCTACACTACTGTGTCCACCTAGAACCGAAGCCAACACACCTCACCAAACCAACAGCCCAATAACCATCTAAATGAATAAGTCTTTTCTACAACATCTACTTCATAAACTGGAAAAGGTGACCCTTCTGCCAGATGCGTAGAAATCAATGGAAGGACACATCAAACATGAAAAAGTAAGGAAACATGACACCTTTGAGGGACCACAATAATTCTCCAGTAACAGATCCCAATCATAAGGAAATATGCAAAATGTCACAAAAAATTCAGAATAATAATCTTAAGGAAATATAGTGAAGATACAAAATAATACAGATAGACAATTCGATAAAATCAGAAAAACAATTCATGAATTGAATGAGAAATTCAGCAACAAAGTAGATATTGGATAAAAAGATACAAATATGAATTCCACAACTGAAGAACTCAATGAGATGAAAAATATAATTGAGAGCTTCAAAAACAGACTAGATCAAGCAGAAGAAAAAAGTCTCTGAACTAGAAGACAGTTATTTTGAAATAACAGAGAGACCAAAGAAAAAGATAAAGAAAAAAGAATGATGAAAGTCTACAAATTTATGTATAGGACACCATTAAACAAACAAATATTCACATTGTGGGCATTCCAGAAGGAGAAGAGGAGGGAAAAGGTAAAGAAAACATATTTAATAAAATAATAAATTAGAAAGAATTTGAGTTCCAAATTGCTGTGCTAGCTGAAGCACTGCCTACCCTCTCTCTCTCCCAACCAACAGAAAACCAAAAATACATATATGCAGCACTGAGATTATCACCAGAAATATCCCAGAACTCAAATATGAAGATGAGACAGTTTCTGGAACCATAATAAAGTGAAAAAACTGAGCAATTCATTAAGAGAATTGAATTTCCACATCTATCATGCCCCTCCCGCAATTTTGCTGGTTGTCTACCTGATTCTCACTTTTTCCAAGTATGCAGAAAATTTTTTCCCAACTGTGGTTTCTAAATTGGAAAAAGTGAGATTGAGGTAGACAACCAGCTTCCCCATCATCTTGGGTTTCCTGGCAGGAGACCTGCCTTGTCTTAACTCACAGGAAGCATCAAGGGAGAAATACCCCTGAGGACAGAGACAAAGGGGGAAGGCAGGAATATCATCCTCAGCCTTGGAAACTCTGCCCTATAACTCAGCCAAAGAAGCTGTGAAATCGGAGTGGCTGTTCAGCAGCACTATGAAAGTTCATCCCACAGTTTCTCTGGGCACAAACCCCTAGCCAACCTTCTCATACTGCTAGGATATCAGGGACCTCCCTCATTAGGAGGGGCAGAGCTCCACCTGAGGCAAACCTTAGCCTAAGATGCCACCTAGAGCCAAAAAGGAGTTAGAGACCTAGTGGTAAAGTATGTCTAAGTAAATACATCGAATAAAAACCAAAACAAACTAGAGATGACTGGAATAAATAATGAATCATTCAATGTGAAGACATAGACATGCAAGCATAAGAAACAACAGCAAACAGGGAATCACAATCGTTCCAAATTAACAGTAAGGAACCAGTAATTGACCCTAACAAGATGAGTTTGTTTTTTGATTGTTTTTTTTTTTTTTAACGCTCATCAGCTATCGCTTGTGTATTTTATGTGTGGCCCAAGACAATTCTTCTTCCAATGTGGCCAGGGAAGCCAAAAGACTGAATACCCCTGGTTAAAAGTCAAAGATAGGCTGGGCGTAGTAGCTCACACCTGTAATTCCAGCACTGTGGGAGACTGAGGTAGGCAGATCAAGAGATTGAGACCATCCTGGCCAACATGGTGAAACTCCGTCTCTATAAAAGTACAAAAATTAGCTGGGCATGGTGGCATGCACCTATAGTCCCAGCTACATGGGAGACTGAGGCAGGAAAATCGCTTGAACCCGGGAGGTGGAGATTTCAGTGAGCTGAGATCACGCCACTGCACTCCAGCCTGGCAACAGAGCAAGACTCCGTCTCAAAAAAAAGAAGAAAAAAAAAGTCAAAGATAAATGTTTGGTGTACTGATATGAAGATGAGACAGTTTCTGGAACCACAGCAAAGTGAAAAAATGGAGCAACTCATAAGAGAATTAGATTTCCACATCCATCATGCCCCTTCATCAATTTTGCTGGTTATCCACCTAATTCTCACTTTATCCAAGTATGCAGAAAAATTATCCCCAACTTATCGTTTCTAAACTGGAAAAAGTGAGATTGAGGTAGACAACCAGCTTCCCCATCATCTTGAATTCCCTGGCAGGAGGGAATTGACCACATGTGAGAACACAAAACAAGTCTCAAAAAATTTTAAAAACTGAAATCATATCAAAAATCTTATCTGACCACAGTGGAATAAAACTAGAAATCAATACCAAAAGGGACATTTGAAATCATACAAATACATGGAAATTAAACAACATGCTCCTGAACAATCCATGAGTAAGAAGAAATTAAGAAACAAATTTTAAAATTCCTTGAAAGAAATGAAAATAGAACACAACATACCGAATCCTACAGGATACAGCAAAAGCAGTATTAAGAGGTAAGTCTAGGCCGGGCGCAGTGGCTCACACCTGTAATCCCAGCACTTTGGGAGGCCGAGGTGGGTGGATCACGAGGTCAGGAAATCGAGACCATCCTGGCTAACATGGTGAAACCCTGTCTACTAAAAATACAAAAAATTAGCCTGGCATGGTGGTGGGTGACTGTAGTCCCAGCTACTTGGGAGGCTGAGGCAGGAGAATGGCATGAACCTGGGAGGCAGAGCCTGCAGTGAGCTAAGATTGTGTCACTCCACTCCAGCCTGGGCGACAGAGCAAGACTCTGGCTCAAAAAAAAAAAAAAAAAAAAAAAAAAAAAAGGTAAGTCTATAGCAATAAATGCCTATATCAGAAAACTAAAAAGATTTCAAATAAACAACTTAATAATGCATCTCAATGAGCTAAAAAAGCAAAAAAAATCAACATATTTGACAAATATTAATAAAAGAAATTAAGACCAGAGAAAAAATTAACAAAATTGATAAAAAATACAAAAGATCAACAAAACAAAAAGTTAGTTTTTGAAAAAGATAAACAAAATTGACAAACCATTAGCTAGACTAAAAAAAAAACCAGAGAGAAGATCCAAATAAAGATACTTAGAAATGAACAAGCAGATTTCACAACTGATACCACAGAAATACAAAGGACCATTAGAGAGTATTATAAACTATATGCCAATAAGTTTGAAAGCCTAGAGGAAATGAATAAATCTTTGACATACTCAACCTACCAAGATTAAACCAAGAAGAAATAGAAAAGTTGAATAGACCAATAACAAGTAATGAGGTTGAATTAGTAATTAAAAGTCTTCCAATAATAAAAATTTCAGGACCAGGACCAGATGGCTTCACCACTGAATTCTACCAAACTTTTAAAGAAGAATTAATACCAATTATTCTCAAACTATTCCAAAAATTGAAGTAAAGGGAATGCTTTCTAATTCATTCTATGAGGCCAGCATAACTCTGATACCAAAACAGATAAGGACACAACAAAAAAGAAAACTACAGGTTGATATTCCTGATGAACATAGACACAAAAATCCTAAGACAATGTAGCAAACTAAATCCAACAACACATCAAAAAGATACACCATGATAAAGTGGGATTTATCTCAGGAATGCAAGGATGGTTCAACATACAGAAATCAATGAACATCCTCATTACATAAACAGAATGAAGAATAAAAATCATACGATCATCTCAATAGAATAAGTGTTTTATAAAACCCAATATCATTTATGATATAAACTGTCAATAAATTAGATATACAAGGAAATTAGATATACAATGTCAATAAATTAGATATATAATAAAGGCCATATATGAAAACCCTACAGCTAACAGCATACTGAATGGAGGAAAGCTGAAAGCTCTTTCTCTAAAAACTAGAAAACAAGGATGTCCACTCATACCACTCTTATTCAAGATAGTACTGGAAGTCCTAGTCAGAGCAACTAGGCAGGAGAAAGAAACCTAAATATATCTAAATTGGGAAAGACAGAAATCAGATTGTTCCTGTTTGAACAATCTGTACATACAATAGTATGTACATGTTATAGTGCTGTACATACAATAGTGTGGTCTTATATATAGAAAAACCTAAAGGCTCTCTCAAAAAAGTCTTCAAATTAATTAATAAATACAGTGAAGTTACAGGCTACAAAATCAACATACAAAAATCAGTAGTGTTTCAATACATGAATAATGAACTAGTTGAAAAAGAAATAAAAAAGGCAATTCCATTTACAATAGTTACCAAAAAAACCCTAAAATACCTAGAAATAAATTTAACCAAAGAGGTGAAGGACCTATACAATGAAAACTACAGAAATAGAAAAATAATCTTAAAGTTTGTGTGGAACCACACATTTTTAATTGTCACATAATATACATATTTATGGGGTACATAGTGATGTCTTGAGAAATATAATGTATAGTAATCAGGTTAGGGTAATTAACATATTTATCATCTCAAACATTTGTTATGTCTTTGTATGAAGGACATTCAATATCCTTCTAGCCATTTGAAACTATATATGTTATATATATGTTATATTAACTATATATGTTATATATATATGTTATTATTTATATATATGTTATTAACTATAGTCATCTTATAGTGCTATTAATCCCAGCACTTTGGGAGACCAAGGCAGGTGGATCACGAGGTCAGGTGATTGAGACCATCCTGGCTAACACAATGAAACCCCATCTCTACTAAAAATACAAAAAAAAAATTAGCCAGGCATGGTGGCAGGCACCTCTTAGTCCCAGTTACTTGGGAGGCTAAGGCAGGAGAATGGCATGAATCTGGAAGGAGGAGCTTGCAGTGAGCCGAGATCGTGCCACCGCACTCCAGCCTGGGTGACAGAGCAAGACTCCATCTCAAAAAAAAAAAAAGAAGAAGAGGAAAATGATTAAGGTGATAAAATGTGCTTAGATCACTCTGACAGTAGTGTCAAGAATGCATGGGAGGGAAGGGAAGATCCAGATTTTGTCTAGCAGAGAACCAACTTATACAATTTTAGGGGTTCTTTTTAAATAAACAACATTCCAAATGTAGATATAAAATATAGGATGACAGAAGGTGGTCAACTAGAAGCAGCTGCAGTCTGCAGCTCTCATGAAGAAAAATGAAAACAGTAAGTGAATTCCACATCTACGACCGAAATTTCCAGGTTCTCACATTGGGACTGACTAGGCAGATGGCTCAACCCACGGAGACTGGCAAGAAGCAAGGTGGAGTGATGGCCCACCTGGGAGCAGCAAGGAGCCAAAGGAACCCCCACTGCCAGCCAAGAAAAGTGGTGAGTAATTGTGTGGCCCCACCTGGGAAACCATGCTTCTCCCATGGATCTTTTCAATCCATGGATCAGGAGATTCCCTTGTGAGCCCACACCACCAGGGCCTTGGGTCTGATACACAGAGCTGTAGAGAGTTCTGGCAGAACTGCCGTTCAAGCTCATACAGAAACCCAGGAGTTTTACACACTCTGGCCCCAAGAATCCTGGCAAGGTGGGAGATCTATTCATATACTCCCCTAGGAAGAGGGCTTAATCCAGAAGCCAAGCAGCAACATTCTGTGGGCCCCACTTCCATGGCACCTCATGAGTTAAGACCCACTGGCCTGGAATTCCAGACAGCCAGTGCAACAGGATGGAAACTGCATGAGATGGATGAGTTCTCAGGGGAAGGATGGCCATCATTTCTAAGGTTAGGTCAATTCAGCCATTCTAGCTTGCTGGCTCTGGGGAGTCCAGGCAGTCTGGATGAGAAGGGATCCCCTACAGTGCAGCACAGCTGCTGTGCCAGATTGTGGCCAGACTGCTTTTTTTTAATTGGGACCCCATTTGATTTCTCCTCACTGGGCAGGGCCTCCCTGTGGGAATTTTAGCAACTCCAGTTAGGGTTATATAGACAGAACTCTGATCTCTCCCTTGGAAGAAGCCTGCAGGGAGAGGACCAGCTGACATCTCCATGGTTTAGTCAACTCAGCCTTTCCAGTTTTCTGGCTCTGAAGATTCAGGTGGTCCAGATGAGGAAGGGTTCTCCCAATGCAGCACACCTGCTCTACCAAAAAGCAGCCAGACTGCTTCTTTAAGCAGGTCCTTGATCCCATTCTTCCTGACTGGGTGAGAATTCCTAACACAGGTCTCCAGACAACTCCTACAGGAGCATCTGGGCCAGCAACAGGTCAGTACTCCAACGGGGATGGAGCTCCCAGAGAAAGGAGCAGGCTGCCATCTTTGCTGTTTTGCAGCCTTCACTGGTGATACCTCCAAGTAAGGGAAAAACCAAGGCAAGTAGGGTTTGAAGCCACCCACCAGCAAATCACAGCGGCCCTACAGAAATGGGGCCTGACTGTTAAAAGAAAAACAAACAGAAAGCAACAACAACAATAACATCAACAAAAAAAAGACCCCGCAAAACCCTCAAAGGTTAGCAACCTCAAAAATCGAAGGTAAATAAGCCCACAAATATGAAAAAGAATCAATGCAAAAATGCTGAAAACTCAAAAAGCCAGAGTGCTTCTTCTCCTCCGAATGACCACAACACCTCTCCAGCAAGGGCACAGAACTTGGCTGAGGCTGAGATGGCTGAACTGACAGAAGTAGGCTTCAGAAAGTGGGTAATAATGAACTTGACTGAGCCAAAGGAGCATGTTCTAACCCAATTCAAAGAAGCTAAGAATCATGGTAAAACATTACAGGAGCTAATAACCAGAATAGCCAGTTTAAAGAGGAATATAAGTAACCTGATGGAGGTGTAAAACACAATACAAGAACTTCACAATGCAATCACAAGTATCAATAGCAAAACAGACTAACAGGAGGGAAGAATCTCAGAGCTTGAAGACTATCTTTCTGAAATAAGACCAACAAAAATAGAGAAAAAAGAATGAAAAGAAATGAACAAAGTTTCTGAGAAATATGAGATTATGTATAAAGTCTGAATCTACAACTGATTGGGGTACCTAAAATAGACAGGGAGAATGGAACCAAGTTGGAAAACATACTTCAGGATATCATCAAGAAGAATTTCCCCAACCTAGCAAGACAGGCCAACATTCAAATTCAGGAAATCCAGGGAACCTCAGTAAGATACTCCATAAGAAATTCAACCCTGAGACACATAATCATTAGATTCGCTAAGTTTGAAATGAAAGAAAAAATGTTAAGGGCAGCCAGAGAGAAAGACCAGGTTACCTACAAAGGGAAACCCATAAGACTAACAGTGGATCTCTCTGTGGAAATCCTACAAGCCAGAAGAGACTGACTTCAAGTCTCTTCTTAGGTGAATATTCAAGATTCTTAAAGAAAATAATTTCTAACCCAAAATTTCATATCTAGCCAAACTAAGCTTCATAAATGAAGGACAAAGAAGATCTTTTTCAGACAAGCAAATGCTGAGAGAATTCATCACTACCAGACCTGCTTTGCAAGAGGTCCTGAAGGAAGCACTAAATATGAAAAGAAACCTTATGAGCCACTACAAAAGCACACTGAAGTACACAGACCAGTGACACCATGAAGCAAGCACATAAACAAGTCTACAAAATAACCAGCTAGTATCATAATGACAGGATCAAATCCACACATATCAATACTAAACTTAAATGTAAATGGACTAAATGCCCCAATTAAAAGACACTGAATGGCAAGCTGGATAGAGTCTAGACTCATCAGTATGCTGTCTTCAAGAGACCCATCTCATGCACAAAGACACACAAGCTCAAAATAAAGGGATGGAGGAACACTTACCAAGCAAATGGAAAACAAAAAGAAGAGGGGTCACAACCTTAGTTTCTGACAAAACAGACTTTAAACCAACAAAGATAAAAAAGACAAAGAAGAGCATACATAATAGTAAAGGGTTTAATTCAACAAGAAGACCTAACTATACTAAATATATATGCACCCAATACAGGAGCACCCAGATTGATATAGCAAGTTCTTAGAGACAGGCAAAGAGACTTAGACTCCCACAAAATAATAGTGGGAGACTTCAACAACCCACTGACAGTATTAGATCATTGAGACAGAAAATTAACAAAGATATTCAGGATGTGAACTCAACTCTGGATCAAGTGGATGTAATAGATATCTACAGAACTCCCCACACCAAAGCAACAGAATATACATTCTTATCACCACATGGCACTTACTCTAAATTTGATCACATAATTGAAAATAAAACACACCTCAGCAAATGCAAAGGAAATGAAATAATAACAAACAGTCTCTCAGACCACAGTGCAATCAAACTAGAACTCAAGACTATGAAATTCACTGAAAACCACACAACTACATGGAAATTGAATGACCTGCTCCTGAATGACTCCTGGGTAAATAATGAAATTAAGGCAGAAATCAAGAAGTTCTTTGAAACTAATGAAAGCAAAGGAACAATGAACCAGAATCTCTCAGATATGGCTAAAGTAGTGTTAAGAGGGAAATCTATGGCAGTAAATTCCCAAATCAAAAAGCTAGAAAGATATCAAATTAACAACCTAACATCATGACTAAAAGAACCAGAGAACAAGATCAAACAAACCCCAAAGCTAGAAGACAAGAAATAACCAAGATCAGAGCAAAACTGAAGGAGATAGAAACACAAAAATGCTTCAAAAAATCAATGAATCCAGGAGCTATGTTTAAAAAAAATCAATTAATAGACTACTAGCTACATTAATAAAGAAAAGAGAGAAAAATCAAATAGACACAGTCAGAAATGATAAGGGGGATATCACCATTGACCTCAGAGAAATACAACCAACCATCAAAGAATACTAAAAACACCTCTATGCACATAAACTAAAAAATCTAGAAGAAATGGATAAATTCTTGGACACATACACCCTCCCATGACTGAACCGGGAAGAAACTGAATTCCTGAGTAGACCAATAATGAGTTCTGAAATTAAGGCAGTAACAAATAGCCTATTAACAAAAAAACCCAGGACCAGATGGATTTACAGCTGCATTCCACCACAGGTACAAAGAAGAGGTGGTACCATTTATTTCTTTTTGTTTTTTAAAAAATTTTACTTTAAGTTCTGGGATACAAGGGCAGAATGTGATAGTACCATTTTTGCTGAAATTATTCCAAACAATCGAAAAGGAGGGACTCCTTCCTAACTCATTTCATGAGGCCAGCATCATCCTAAGACCAAAACCTGGCACAGTTACAAAAAAAAAAAAAATTCAGGCCAATATCCCTGATGAACATTATGCAAAAATCCTCAATAAAATACTGGCAAATGAAATCCAGCAGCACATCAAAAAGCTTATCCACTATGATCAGGTTGGCTTCATCCCCGGGATGCAAGGTTGGTTCAACATATGTAAATTAATAAATGTGATTCATCACATGAACAGAATTAAAGACAAAAGCCACATGATTATCTCAATAGATGCAGAAAAGGCCTTCATGTTAAAAACTCTCAATAACTAGGTAATGAAGGAACATACCTCAAAATAATAAAGTCATATATGGCAAACCCATAGCCAATATTATGCTAAAGGCAAAAGCTGGAAGCATTCCCCTTGAAAACCAGCACAAGGCAAAGATGTCCTCTCTTACCACTCCTATTTAACATAGTATTGGAAGTCCTGGCCAGGGCAATTAGGCAAGAGAAAGAATTAAAGGGTATTTAAATAGGGAGAAAGGAATTCAAATTATCTTTGTTTGTGGATGGCATGGTCCTATATCTAGAAAAAAATCCCATCATCTCAGCCCAAAAACTTCTTAAGCTGATAAGCAACTTCAGCAAAGTCTCATGATAAAAAATTAAATGTGCAAAAATCACTAGCATTCCTATACACCAACAACAGGCAAGCAGAGAGCCAAATTGTGAATAACCTCCCATTTACAATTGCTGTAAAAAGAATAAAACATCTAGGAATACAGCTAATAAGGGAAGTGAAGAACCTCTTCAAACAGAACTACAAATCACTGCTTAAGGAAATCAAACAGAAATACAAATCACTGCTCAAGGAGAGGACACAAATGAAAAAACATTCTATGCTCATGGATAGAAAGAATCAACATTGTAAAAATGGCCATACTGCCCAAAGTAATTTATAGATTCAATTATATTCCTATTAAACTACCATTGAAATTCTTCACAGAATTAGAAAAAACTATTTTAAAATTCATATGGAACAAAAAAAGAGCTCAAATAGCTAAGGCAATCCTAAGCAAAAAGAACAAAGCTGAAGGCATTACACTACCTAACTTCAACCTATACTACAAGGCTACAGTTATCAAAACAGCATGGTACAGACACACAGACATTGGAACAGAATAGAGAACTCAGAAATAAGATCACACACCTACAACCATCTGATCTTCAATAAACCTGACAAAAAATAGCAATGGGAAAAGGATTCTCTATTTAATAAATGGTGCTGGGAGAACTGGCTAGCCAAATGCAGAAAATTGAAACTGGACTCCTTCCTTAAGCCTTATAAAAAAAATTAACTGAAGAGGAATTAAACACTTAAATGTAAAACCCCAAACTATAAAAACCCTAAAAGAAAATCTAGCAATACCATTCAGGACATAGGCATGGGAAAAGATTTCATGATGAAAATGCCAAAAGTAATTGTGACAAAAATCAAAATTGACAAATGAATTATAGTTAAAGAGCTACTGCACAGCAAAAGAAACTATCATTAGAGTGAACAAAAAAATCTACAGAATGGGAGAAAAATTTTTCAATCTGTTCATCTGACAAAGGTCTAATATCCAGGTTTTACAAGAAATTTAAATTTATAAGAAAAAACCCCATTAAAAAGTGGGCGAAGGAATAAACATACCCTTCTCAAAAGAAGACATTCGTGTGGCCAATAAACAGATGAAAAAATGCTAAACATCACTGATCATTAGAAAAACGCAAATCAAAACCACAATGAGATACCATCACACGCCAGTCAGAATGGTGATTATTAAAAAGTCTAGAAACAATAGATGCTGGTGACGTTGTGGAGAAAAACTAACACTTTTACGCTGTTGGTGGGAGTGTAAATTAGTTCAACTGTTAGGGAAGACAGTGTGGTGATTCCTCAGAGATCTAGAGGCAGAAATACCATTTGACCTAGCAATACCATTATTGGGTATATATGCAAAGGAATATAAATTATTCCATTATAAATACACATGCATGTAAATGTTCATTATAGCACTGTTCACAATGGCAAACACATGGAATCAACCCAAACACCCATCAATGATAGACTGGATAAAGAAAATGTGGCACATATATACCAAGGAATATTATGCAGCCATAAAAAGGAGCAGGATCATGTCCTTTGCAGGGATATGGATGGAGCTGGAAGGCATTATCCTCAGCAAACTAACACAGGAACAGAAAACCAAACACTGCATGCTCTCACTTGTAAGTGGGAGCTGAATGATGAGAACACATGAATGCCTGGTGGGAAACAACACACGCTGGGACCTGTCAGGGGGAGGGGTGGGGGAAGGGAAAGCATCAGGAAGAATAACTAATGGATGCTGGGCTTACTATCAAAGTGATGGGTTGATCTGTGCAGCAAACCACCATGGCACAAGTTTACCTATGTAACAAACCTGCACATCCTGCACATGTATCCTGGAACTCAAATGTTGAAGAAAAAAAAAAGAATGAGAAAGGAAATCACAATATATTACAAAATTTAAAATCTAACACATAACACAAACATCACAAGTTCCAGAAAAACAATATTAAATTCCTGACCACATACACTCTCTATCCCTCTGTATTTTTTCCCTTGGCCACACCACACAAGTGTTGGTTTTTTGTGTTTGTTTTGTTTTGTTTTTTTCAGAATTTTCCAAGTATCTTTTTCATGTCTATTTTTAAAACATTGCTGGGCGTGGTGGCTCATGCCTATAATCCCAGCACTTTGGGAGGCTGGGGTGGGCGGATCACAAGGTCAGGAGATCGAGACCATCCTGGCTAACATGGTGAAACCCCATCTCTACTAAAAATACAAAAATTAGCTGGGTGTGGTGGCACGTGCTTGTAATCCCAGCTACTTGGGAGGCTGAGGCAAGAGAATCACTTGAACCTGGGAGGCAGAGACTGCAGTGAGCCTAGATCACACCACTGCACTTTAGTCTGGTGACAGAGCAAGACTCCCTCTCAAAAAAAAAAAAAAAAAGAAAAAGAAAAAGGAAGCCATGCACAGTGGCTCACACCTGTAATCCCAGCACTTTGGGAGGCTGAGGCAGGCAGATCACGAGGTCAGGAGTTTGAGACCAGCCTAACCAACATGGTGAAACCCCATCTCTACTAAAAATACAATAATTAGCCAGGCATGGTGGTGCATGCCTGCAATCCCAGCTACTTGGAAGGCTGAGGCAGGAGAACTGCTTGAACCCAGGAGGCGGAGGTTGCAGTGAGCCAAGATTGCACCACTGCACCCCAGCCTGGGTGACAGAGTGAGATTCCATCTAAAAAAAAAATTTAGTAATGCTTTATTTATGCCAACAGACTCAAAATATTACCATTTCAGCATACAATCGATAAAACAATTATGAGTTATTTTACATTCTTTTTTCTTGTGTACTATATTTTCAACACTTGATGTGAATTTTACACTTATAGCTCATCTCGATTTGACCTGGTCACATTTCAAATGTTCAACAACCATTGGTGGCAAGTGACTTCTATAGTGCACATTGCTGCTCCAGAGCATGGCCTACTGGGCCAGCTGGTCTTCCCATAAATATAATCAAGTGTTTTATGTTTTAAAAACTGTACTACTGAACAACAATAACCACAAAAACTACTGCCCCCACTGAAAAAAAAAAAGCAGACAACCAAATAAAATACAAATAAAGATGCATTGCTGGCAAGATGGCCAAATAGGAAGAGCTCTGGTCTGCAGCTCTCAGCAAGAGCAACACAGAAGGCAGGTGATTTCTGCATTTCCAACTGAGGGACCCAGTTCATCTCATACGGACTAGCTGGACAGTGGGTGCAGCCCATGGAGGGCAAGCCGAAGCAGGGTGGGGTGTTGCCTCACCTAGGAAGTACAAAGGGTCAGGGAATTCCCTGCCCTAGCCAAAGGAAGCTGTGAGGGACTGTGAACAGTGCACTCCAGCCCAGATAGTTTACTGTTCCCATGGTCTCCACAACCTGCAGACTAGAAGATTCTCTCCAGTGCCTATGCCACCAGAGCCCTGGGTTTCAAACACAAAACTGGGCAGCCATTTGGGCAGACACTGAGCTAGCTGCAGGAGTTTTTCATGCCTCAGTGGCACCTCAAACACCAGTGAGACAGAACTGTTCACTCCTCTGGAAAGGGGGCTGAAGCCAGGAAGCCAAGTGGTCTGGCTCGGCAGGTCCCACCCCCACAGAGCCCAGCAAGCTAAGATCCACTGGCTTGAAATTCTTGCTGCCAGCACAGCAGTCTGAAGTCTACCTGGGACACTTGAGTTTGGTGGGGGGAGGGGTGTCTGCCCTTGCTGAGACTTGAGTAGGTGGTTTTACTCTCACGGTGTACACAAAGCGTCTGGGAAGTTTGAACTGGGTGGAGCCCACCACAGCTCAGCAAGGCTGCTGTGGCCAGACTGCCTCTCTAGATTCCTCCTCTCTGGGCAGGGCATCTCTGAAAAAAAGGCAGCAGCTCCAGTCAGGAGCTTATAGCTAAAACCCCCATCTCCCTGAGAAAGAGCACCTGGGAGAAGGGATGGCTGTGGGCACAGCTTCAGCAGAATTAAATGTCCCTGTCTGACAGCTATGAAGAGAGCAGCAGACCTCTCAGGACAGTGTTTGAGCTCTGCTAAGGGTCAGACTACCTCAAGTGGGTCCCTGACCCCCATGTCTCCTGACTGGGAGACACCTCCCAGTAGGGGCTGACGGACACCTCATACAGGAGAGCTTTGGCTGGCATCTGGCAGGTGCCCCTCTGGGATGAAGCTTCCAGAGGAAGAAACAGGAAACAATTTTTGCTGTTCTACAGCCTCAGGGAAACAGGGTCTGGTGTGGACCTCCAGCAAACTCCAGCAGATCTGCAGCAGAGGGGACCTGACTGTTAGAAGGAAAATTAAGAAACAGAAAGGAATAGCATCAACATCCGTAAAAAGGACATCCACTCAGAGACCTTATCCAAAGTTCACCAACATCAAACATTAAAGGTAGATCCAAGAAAAATCCATGAAATGGGGAGAAACCAGCTCAAAAAGGCTCAAAATTCCAAAAACCAGAACACCTTTTCTCCTCCAAAGGATCACAACTCCTCACCAACAAGGGAACAAAACTGCATGGGGAATGAGTTTGATGAATTTACAGAAGTAGGCTTCACCTTCAGAAGAAGGTGGGTAATAACAAACTCCTCCGAACTAAAGGAGCATGTTCTAACCAAACGCGAGGAAGCTAAGAACGTTGAAAAAAAGTTAGATGAATTGCTAACTAGATTAACCAGTTTAGAAAAGAACATAAATGATCTGATGGAGCTGAAACAGCATGAGAACTTCGTGAAGGATACACAAGTATCAATAGCCAAATCGATCAAGCAGAAGAAAGGATATCAGAGACTGAAGGTCAACTTAATTAAATAAAGCAAGAAGACCAGATTAGAGAAAAAAGAATAAAAAGGAATGAACAAAGCCTCTAAGAAATATAAGTCTATGTGAAAACACCAAATCTACATTTGATTGGTGTATCTGAAAGAGATGAGGAGGATAGAACCAAGTTGGAAAACATTCTTCAGGAGATTATCCAGGATAATTTCCCCAACTTACCAAGACAGGCCAACATTCAAATTTAGGAAATACAGAGAACACCACAAAGATAATCCTCGAGAAGAGCAACCCCAAGACACATAATTGTCAGATTCACCAAGGCTGGAATGAAGAAAAAAATGTTAAAGGCAGCCAGAGAGAAAAGTCAGGTTACACACAAAGAGAAGCCCATCAGACTAACAGCAGATCTCCCTGCAGAAACCTACATGCCAGAAGAGAGTGGGGGCCAATATTCAACATTCTTAAAGAAAAGAATTTTCAACCCAGAATTTCATATCCAGCCATACTAAATTTTATAAGTGAAGGAGAAATAAAATCCTTTACAGATAAGCAAATGCGGAGAGATTTTGTCACCACCAGGCCTGCCTTACAAGAACTCCTGAAGAAAGCACTAAACATGGAAAGGAACAACTGGTACTACCCACTGTGAAAGCATACCAAATTGTAAAGGCCATTGACACTATGAAGAAACTGCATCAAGTAACAGGCAAAATAAGCAGCTAGCATCATAATGACAGGATCAAATTCACACATAACAATATTAACCTTAAATTTAAACAGGCTAAATGCCCCAAGAAAAAGACACAGACTGGAAAATTAGATAAAGGGTCAAGACCCATCAGTGTGCTGTATTCAGGAGACCCATCTCACATGCAAAAACACACATAGGCTCAAAATAAAGGGATGGAGGAAGATCTACCAAGGAAATGGAAAGCAAAAAAAGCAGGGGTTGCAATTCTAGTCTCCGATAAAACAAAATTTAAACCAACAAAGATCAAAAAAGACAAAGAAGGGAATGGTAAAGGGATCAATGAAACATGAGCTAACTATCCTAAATATATATGCACCCAATACAGGAGCACTTAGATTCATAAAGCAAGTTCTTACAGACCTAGAAAGAGACTTAGACTCCCACACAATAGTGGGAGACTTTAACACTCCACTGTCAATAATAGACCGATCAACAAGACAGAAAATTGACAAGGATATTCAGGACTTGAACTCAGCTCTGGACCAAGTGCACCTAACAGAAATCTACAGAGCTCTCCACCCCAAATCAACAGACTATTCATTCTTCTCAGTACCACATCACACTTATTCTAAAATTGACCACATCATTGGAAGTAAAACGCTCCTCAGCAAATGCAAAAGAATGGAAATCATAACAAAGCCTCTCAGACCACAGTGCAATCAAATTAAAACTCAGAATTAAGAAACTCACTCAAAATCACACAACTACATGGAAACTGAACAACCTGCTCCTGAATGACTACTGGGTAAATAACAAAATTAAAGCAGAAACAAAGATATTCTTTGAAACCAATGAGAACAAAGACACAACATACCACAATGTCTCTGGGACACATTTAAAGCAGTGTTTAGAGGGAAATTTATACCACTAAATGCCCATTAGAGTAAGCAGAAAAGATAAAAATTCAACACCCTTATATCACAATTAAAAGAACTAGAGAAGCAAGAGCAAACAAATTCAAAACCCAGCAGAAGACAAGAAATAACTAAGATCAGAGGAGAATTGAAGGAGATAGAGACACAAAAAACCCTTTAAAAATTATTGAATACAGGAGCTGGTTTTTTGAAAAGATCAACAAAATATATATACCACTAGCCAGACTAATAAAGAAGAAAAGAGAGAAGAATCCTAATAGACACAATAAAAAATGATAAAGGGAATCTTACCACTGATCCCACAGAAATACAAATTACCATCAGAGAATACTGTAAACACCTCTACACAAATAAACTACAAAATCTAGAAGAAATGGATAAATTCCTGGACACATACACCCTCCGAAGTCTAAACCAGGAAGAAGTCGAATCTCTGAATAGACCAAAACAAGTTCTGAAATTAAGGCAGTAATTAATAGTCTACCAACCAGAAAAAAAGTCCAGGACCAGACAGATTCACAGCTGAATTCTACCAGAGGTATAAAGAGGAGCTGGTACCATTCCTTCTGAAATTATTCCAAACAATAGAAAAAGAGGGAATCCTCTCTAACTGATTTTATGAGGTCAGCCTCATCCTGATAACAAAACCTGGCAGAGACGCAACAAAAAAAGAAAATTTCAGGCCAATATCCCTATGAACATTGGGGCAAAAATTCTCAATAAAATACTGGCAAACTGAATCCAGCTGCACATCATAAAGCTTATCCACTCCATCAAGTTGACTTCATCCCTGGGATGCAAGCCTGGTTCAACATATACTAATCAATAAATGTAATCCATCACATAAACAGAACCAATGACAAAAATGACATAATTATCTCAATAGATGCAGAAAAGGCCTCCAGCAAAATTCAACTGCCCTTCATGTTAAAAACTCTCAATAAACTAGGTATTGATGGAATGTATCTCAAAATAATAAGAGCTATTTATGACAAACCCACAGCCAATATTATACTGAATGGGCAAAAACTGGAAGCATTCCCTTTGAAAACCCGCACAAGACAAGGATGCCCTTGCTCACCACTCCTATTCAACATAGTATTAGAAGTTCTGGCCAGGGCAATCAGGCAAGGGAAAGAAATAAAAAGTATTTAAATAAGAAGAGAGGAAGTCAAATTGTCTCTGTTTGCAGATGGCATGATTGTATACTTAGAAAACCCCATCATCTCAGCCCCAAATCTCCTTAAGCTGATAAGCAACTTCAGTGAAGTCTCAGGATACAAAATCAATGTGCAAAAATCACAAGCATTCCTATACACCAATAACAGAGCTCCAAATCATGAGTGAACTCCCATTCACAACTGCTACAAAGAGAATAAAATACATAGGCATATAACTTACAAGCAATATGAAGGACCTCTTCAAGCAGAACTACAAACCACTGCTCAAGGAAATAAGAGAGGACACAAATAAATGGAAAAACATTCCATGCTCATGGACAGGAAGAATCAGTACATGAAAACAGCCATACTCTTCAAAGTAATTTACAGATTCAATGATATCCCCATCAAGCTAACATTGACTTTCTTCACAGAATTAGAAAAAACTACTTTAAACTTCATACAGAATGAAAAAAGAGCCCACATATCCAAGAAAGTCCTACGAAAAAAGAACAAAGGTGGAGGCATCATGCTACCTGACTTCAAACTATACTACAAGGCTACAGTAACCAAAACAGCATGGTACTGGTACCAAAACAGATATATAGACCGATGGAACAGAACAGAGCCCTCAGAAATGACACCACACATCTACAACCATCTGATCTTTGATAAACCTGACAAAAACAAGCAATGGGGAAAGGATCCCCTATTTAGTAAATAATGTTGGGAAAACTGGCTAGCCATATGCAGAAAACTGAAACTGGCCCCTTCCTTACACCTTATACAAAAATTAACTCAATATGGATTAAATACTTAAACATAAGACCTAAAACCATAAAAACCCTAGAAGAAAACTTAGGCAACACCATTCAGGACACAGGCATGAGCAAAGACTTCATGACTAAAACACCAAAGCAATGGCAACAAAAACCAAAATTGACAAATGGAATCTAATTAAACTAAAGAGCTTCTGCACAGCAAAAGATACCATCAACAGAGTGAATAGGCAACCTACAGAATGGGAGAAAATTTTTGCAATCTATCCATTTGACAAAGGGCTAATATCCAGAATCTACAAAGAACTTAATTAAATTTACAAGAAAAAAAACAAACCACATCAAAAAGTGGGCAAATGATATGAACAGGCACTTCTCAAAAGAAGACATTTATACAGCCAACAAATATATGAAAAAAAGCTCATCATCACTGGCCATTAGAGAAATGCAAATCAAAACCACAATGAGATACCATCTCACACCAGTTAGAATGGTGATCATTAAAAAGTCAGGAAACAACAGATGCTGGAGAGGATGTGGAGACAGGAAAGCTTTTACACTGTTGCTGGGAGTGTAAATTAATTCAACCATTGTGGAAGACCGCGTGGCAATTCCTCAAAGATCTAGAACCAGATATACCATTTGAACCAGCCATCCCATTATCAGGTATATACACAAAGTATTATAAATCATTTTACTATAAAGACACATGCACACGTTTACTGTGGCACTATTCACAATAGCAAAGATTTGGAACTAACCCAAATGCCCATCAATGATAGACTGGATAAAGAAAATGTGGCACATGGAATACTATGCAGCCATAAAAAGGATGAGTTCATGTCCTTTTCAGGGATGTGGATGGGGCTGGAAACCATCATTCTCAGCAAACTAACACAAGAACAGAAAACCAAACACTGTATGTTCTCACTCATGGGTGGGAGTTGAAGAGTGAGAACACGTGGACACAGGGAGGGAAACATTACACACCAGGGCCTTTCAGGGGGCAGGGGGCTAGGGGAAGGATAGCATTAGGAGAAATACCTAATGTAATGACAGTTTGATAGTTGCAGCAAGCCACAATAGCACATGTATACTTATGTAACAAACCTGCACATTCTGCCCATGTACCCCAGAACTTAAAGTATATATATAATATATATTATTTTAATTATATATTTTATATATTAATTATATTATATATTTATTATATTATTTATATATTATATATTAATTATATATAATATTAATTATATATATATATATATAAAAGGCAGAGTGTGTCAGGCCAGATTGTGTGAGTCTAGGGACACATCAGCTAGCCCAGAAGGAAGTAATCACAGCAGGTGCCTAAATGAGGTAGGACAGGCTGGGAGCAGGTGCCAACGCCAGTGAGAACCTGGGCCCTGAGCCGGGCAGGAAAAAAACAAAAACAAAAAACAAAAGACAAGCAAACAAACCAACAAAAAGTAATACAGTTGGCTTGATTCTCACCAAACTTGAATTCAGTACAATGGGGCCCAGAGGTGGGCCTTGATGATAATGGCAATCTTCACAAAAGCTTTAGTAAGGATTTTGTGACTAACTGCATTAACCAGTTTAACTCTCAGTGTATGCTCTAGGTTAACAAGAGCAATGCATTAATTTATTGCTGGTTAGAATTCCAGTAAGTGCGGTAGGAAAAGCCAGTTAGTGTTTTCATATACCAGCAGCCACATAGATCCCTCACAGTGGGACAGACAAGTGGAAGAAGAGCTAATTAATTTTATTTTATTTATTAAATTAACCTTTAGTTTCAGGGTACATGCACAAGTGTGTTCTACAATAAATTGCGTGTCATGGGGGTTTGGCGTACATATTATTTCATCACTCAGGTAATTACATAGTATTCAATAGGTAGTTTTTCACTCTTCACCCTTCTCCCGTCCTCTACCCTCAAGTAAGCCCTGGAGTCTATTGTTTCCTTCTTTGTGCATATGTGTACTCAATGTTTACCTCTCACTTATAAGTGAACATGTGGTGCTTGTTCTTCTGTTTCTGCATTAGTTTTCTTAGGAGAGTGGTCTCTAGCTCCATCCATGTTGCTGCAAAAAACATTATCTCATTCCTTTCTATGGATGCATAGTATGCCATAGTGTATATGTACCACATTTTCTTTCTCCATTTTACTGTTGATGGGCATTTAGGTTGATTTCATGTCTTTATTATGTCAGTAGTGCTGCAATAAACATATGTATGCATGTGTCTTCACAGTGGAACAATTAAGATTCTTTTGAGTATATACCCAATGATGGGACTCCTGAGTCTAATGTTAGGTCTGTTTTAAGTTTTTTGATAAATCACTAAACTGAGTTCTGTAGTGCCTGAATGAATTTACATTTCCACCAGCAATGTATAAGGATTCTCTTTTATCTGTAGACTTGCCAGTATCTGTTTTTTGTGACTTTTAATAATAGCCATTTTGCCTGGTGTGAGATGATGTCTCATTGTGGTTTTGATTTGCATTTCTCTAATGATTAGTGATGATAAACATTTTTTTCATATGCTTTTAGGTCACATGTATATCTTCTTTGAAAAGTGTCTGCTCATATACTTTGCCCCCTTTTTAATAATTTTTTTTGCTTAAGTTCTTATAGATTCTGGATGTTAGACTTTTGTCAGATGCATGGTTTGCAAATACTTTCTCTAATTCTGTGGATTGTCTGTTTAGTCTGTTGATAGTTTCTTTTGCTGTGCTGAAGCTCTTTAGCTTAATTAGGTTCCATTTGTCAACTTTTTTTTGTAGCAATTGCTTTTGGAGTTTTTGCAACAAAATCTTTGCCAGGGCCTATGTCTAGAATAATATCTCCTAGGCTTTCTTCAAGGATTTTTAAAGTTTTAGGTTTTACATTTAAGTCTTCAATTCATCTTGAGTTGATTTTTGTATATGGTATAAGGAATGGGTCCAGTTTCAATCTTGTGCATATGGCTAGCCAGTTATCCCAGCACCATTTGTTGAATAGGGAGTCCTTTCCCAATTGTTTGTTTTTTTTTGTCTACTTTGTCAAAAATCACAAAGTTGTAGATGTGTAGCTTTATTTCTGGCTCTCCATTCTGTTCCATTTTTCTATGTGTCTATCTTTGTGCCACTACCATGCCGTTTGGTTACTGTATCCTTGTAGTATAAAGTCAGGTAATGTAATGCCTCTAGCTTTGTTCTTTTCGCTTAGGATTATTTTGGTTGTTTGGGCTCTTTTATTGGTTTCATATGAAATTTTAGAATAGTGTTTTTCTAATTCTGTGAAGAATGTCATTGGTAGTTTGATAGAAATAGCATTGGGTCTGTACGTTGCTTTGGGCAGCATGGCCGTTTTAATGATGTCAATTATTCCTATCCATGAACATGAAATGTTTTTCCAATTGTGTCATCTCTGCTTTCTTTCAGCAGTGTTTTGTAATTCTTGTTGTGGACATCTTTCACTTGCCTGGTTGTACTTCTAGGTATTTTATTTTTTGTGTGTGGCTATTTTGGATTTTATTGTATTCTTTATTTGGCACTCTGCTTGGGTGCTATTGGTGTATAGAAATGCTACTGATTTTCATGCACTGATGTTGTATACAGAAACTTTGCTGAAGTTATCAGATCTAAGAGTATTTGGGCTGAGATTATGGGTTTTTCTAGGTACAAAATCACATCATCTGCAAACAAATAATTTGACTTCCTCTCTTCCTATTTGGATTCCTTTTATTTCTTTCTCTTTCCTGATTGCCTTGACTAGGATTTCCAGTACTATGTTAAATAGGAATGGTGAGAGTGGCCATTCTTATCTTGTGCCAGTTTTCAAGAGGAATCATTCCAGCTTTTATCTATTAAGTATGATGTCGGTTATGGGTTTGTCATAGATGGCTCTTATTATTTTGAGGTATGTTCCTTCAATTCCCGGTTTGTTGAGGGTTTTTAGCATGAAGCGATGCTGAATTTTATTGAAAGTTTTGTCTGCATCTATTGAGATAATCATGTGCTTTTTGTTTTTAGTTTTGTTTATATGATGAATCACATTTATTGATTTACATACGTTGAACCAACATTGCATCCCAGAAATAAAGCCTGCTTGATTGTGGTGGATTAACTTTTTGATGTGCTATTGTATGTTTGCTAGTATTTTGTTGAGGATTGTTATATCTATATTCATCAAGGATATTGGCCTAAAGTTTTCTTTTTTTGTTTTTGCTGTGTGTGTCTTTACCCAGTTTTGGTATCAGAATGATGTTGGCCTCATAAAATCAAAGGGCAAGGAATCCCTCCTCCTTCATTTTTTGGAATAGTTTCAGTAGGAATTGTACCAGCTCTTCTTTATATGCCTGGTTAAATTTGACTGTGAATCTGTCTGCTCCTGGGCTTTTTTCTGGTTGGCAGGCTTTTCATTACTGATTCAATTTCAGAACTCATTACTGGTATGTTTGGGGTATAAATTTCTTCCTGTTTCAGTCTTGGGAGGTTGTATGTTTCCAGAAATTTGTCCATTTTTTGTAGGTTTTCTAGTTGGTGTGCATAGAGGTGTTCATCATAGTCTCTGAGGGTTTTTTGTATTTATGCGCATTGGTAGTAATGTACCCTTTTTCATTTCTGATGTTTACTTGGATCTTCTCTCTTTTTTTTTAATTAGTCTAGCTAGTGGTATCTTATTCTTTTAAAAAAAATTCTGGTTTTATTAATCTTTTTTATGTTTTTTTTTTCATGTCTTAATTTCATTCATTTTGGCTTTGATTTTGGTTATTCTTTTTTTTTTTTTTTTTTTTTTTTTTTTTTTTTTTTTTTGAGATAGAGTCTCACTCTATTGCCCAGGCTGGAGTGCAGTGGCACAATCTCAGCTCACTGCAAGCTCCGCCTCCTGGGTTCATGCCATTCTCCTGCCTCAGCCTCCTGAGTAGCTGGGACTACAGGTGCCCACCACCACGCCTGGCTAATTTTTTTGTATTTTTAGTAGAGACAGGGTTTCACCATGTTAGCCAGGATGGTCTTGGTCTCCTGACCTCATGATCTGCCCGCCTCAGCCTCCCAAAGTGCTGGGATTACTGGAGTGAGCCACCATGCCCAGCCGGTTATTTCTTCTCTTCTTCTAGCTTTGGGGTTGATTTTCTCTTGTTTTATCCTAGTTCATCAAGGTGTGATGGTAGGCTGTTAATTTGAGATCTAAATTTTTGATATGAGCACTTATGACTATAAACTTTTCTCTCAATATGGTTTTAGCTGTGTCCCAGACATTCTGGTATGTTGTATCTTTGTTCACATTAGTTCTATTTTTTTTTTAAATTTCTACCTTAATTTCATTATTTACCCAAAAGCCATTCAGGAGCAGGTTGTTTAATTTCCTTGCAGTTGTATGGTTTTGAGTGATCTTCTTGTCATTGATTTCTGATTTTATTGCACTGTGGTCTGAGAGTGTGATTGGTATGATTTTTTTCAATTTGCTGAGAATTATTTTATGCCTGATTGTATAGTCAATTTTAGAGTATGTGCCATGTGCAGATGAGAAGGATGTATATTCTATTGTTTATGGGTAGAGAGTTCTGTAGATGTCTGTTAGATCTATTTGGGCAAATGTAGAGTTTAGATGTCAAATATCTTTGTTTTCTGCCTCGATGATCTAATATTGTCAGTGGGGTGTTGGAAATCTCCCATTATTATCATAAGGTTATCTAAGTCTCTTCATAGGTCTCTAAGAACTTGTTTTATGAACTTGGGTGCTTCTGTGTTTGGTGCATATATATTTAGCATAGTTAGGTTATCTTGCTGAACTGAACCCTTTACCGCTATGTAATACTCTTGTCTTATTTGAGCGTTTTGGTTTAAAGTCTGTCTTGTCTGAAATTAGAATAGCAACATGTTCCCATGGTTGTTTTTTTTTTCTTTCTGTTTGCTTTGTAGATTTTTCTTTGGTATTATTGCATGTGAGATGGGTCTCTTGAAGACAGCATACAGTTGGGTCTTGCTTCTTTATCCAACCTGGCACTGTGTGCCTTTTAATTGGGGGCATTTAGTCTGTTTGCATTCAAGGTTAACATTGATATGTACAGATTTGATCCTATCATCATGTTGTTAGCTGGTTATTATGCAGACTTGGTTGTGTAGTTGCTTTATGGTGTCAATGGTCTATATATTTAAGTGTGTTTTTGTAGTGGCTGCTAAGGCTTTTCCTTTCCATAATTAGCACTCCTTTAAGGACCTCTTGTAAGGCAGGTCTGTTGGTAATGAATTCCCTTAAGCATTTGCTTATCTGAAAAGAATCTTATTTCTCTTTTTCTTATGAAACTTAGTTTGGCTGGATATGAGATTATTGGGGTTTCTCTTCTTTAAGAATGCTGAGTATAGACCTCCAATCTCTTCTGGTTTGTAGGATTTCTGCTGAAAGGTCCAGTGTTAGCCTGATGGGGTTCCCTTTGTAGGTGATCTGTCCCTTCTCTACAACTGCCTTTAATATTTTTTTCTTTCATATTGACCTTGGAGAATCTGATGAATGTGTGCCTTGGGCATGGTCATCTTGTATGGTATCTCACTGGGGTTCTCTGCATTTCCTAAATTTGAATGTTGACCCCGCTAGCGAGGTTGGGGAAATTTTTGTGGATGATAACCTCAAATATGTTTTCCAAATTGCTTGTTTTCTCTCCTCTTTCAGGGATGCTAATGAGTCATAGATATGGTCTCTTTACATAATCCCATGTTTCTCAGAGGTTTTGTTCATTCTGTTTTACTGATTTTCTTTATTTTTGTCTGAGTTAGTTCAGAGCACCAGTTTTTGAGCTCTGAGGTTCTTTCCTCAGAATCTTTTGTGCTCAGAGTCTATTCTGCTGTTAATTATTGTGATTGTATTATGAAATTCTTGTAGTATGCTTTTCAGCTCTATCAGTTTGGTTCCTTCTTAAAACGGCCATTTTGTATTTCAGTCCCTGTACTGTTTATTGCAATGCTTAGATTCTTTGGATTGGGTTTTCACTTTCTCTTGAATCTCAATGATCTTTGTTCCTATTTGTATTCTGAATTCTATGTCATTTCAGAGCCTGGTTAAGAACCATTCCTGGGGAACTAGTAGGGCTGGAGGAAAGATGACACTCTTGCTTTTTGAGTTGCCAGAGTTCTTGCACTAGTTCTTTCTCATTTGTATGAGCTGATGTTCCTTTAACTGTCGTGTCATTTGAGTAAAGTCAGTGGGGCTCATTTCTGGATGTTTTCAGAGAGCCAAGGCTTGGTGCAGGGTCTTTATTTGTAGCTGAATTCTGGTCCTTGGTTTCAAGGGGTTATATATTAGCAAAGTATTTTTGGCATTGAAGTTTGGGCTGTGATCCAGTATGTGGCACTTAAGTGTAATCACTGGTAGATAGGCTCTTGCTCAGCTGTGATTCTTTTCTATTTCCTAGAATTTACAATTGTGCTCCTTTTCAGTGCTCTGAGACTGTGGGCTCCTCTCCCACTTCAGTGCTGGTTGCACTCTTGGACTGCACACTGCATCCCTGGGGTGAGCTCAGACTTGTTGCCTCCACAGAGGCAGGGACCTTAGCAGTGGCAATGGCAGAAGGCCTTTCACTTGTCTCTTGGAACTCCACCCCAGAGAAATGGTGAGCCGCTACCAAATGGAGTGACCAGCATAGGGTGGGGGCTGCTGTGTTGTGGACCCAGGCTGGAGGGCCCTGCCTGGTGTTGAGCAGGGGGATTGTAGGGGGTTTTCAGGGAAGACAGGCTGGTCTCTTCTCCTTGGGGTGGCTGCAGTGTGCCAGAGGTATGAATAAAGCACTCAGGGTCTTTGTTCTTTCCCCAGTCTAAGGGCAGCAAGGACAGAACCACAACAATGGCAGAGGGGCTGTCAGTTGCTTCTGGAAGCTCCATCCTAGGGAAACACAGAGCCACTACCAGTGGCTATGGTCAATGGGAGGTGGGACAGCAGCCTGCAGTCCCCAGCCAGGGGCCCTATCTGGTGAAGGGTAGGGGGTGGGCACTCACAGGAAAATGAGACTGGATTCCTCTCTATATGGTGGCTGCAGTGTGCTGGAGGTGCCAGAAATGCAACCAGGCCCTTGTTCCTTCCCTAGCGGAAGGGCAGTAACAGTGGTACCACTGCAGCTGCACTGGGAGAGGTACTGTGGGTTGTCTCTGAGATATCCTTCCTAGGGAAATGCAGAGCTGCCTCTGGACTCAAGTGTTCAGGCAAGGGCAGAGTGGTTGTGCTGGGGGCCCAAGTCAAGAGGCCCTGCCCTATGAGGAGTAACAGGGGCAGGTAACTGTGGAAAAGTCTGGCTGCTTTTCTGTAAGGCAGCTAGCTGCACTGTGCTGGGGGCCTGTGTTAGTCCTTAATCCCGTTTCTCCCTCCTGAATCTGAGGGCAGCGGGGGCAGAAGCCGCAGGGCAGCAAAATGGTGGGCCTGCCTGCTACCACTGGGCGCTCCGTCTCAGGGAAGTGCAGAACTGCTACCAGCTAGAGAGCTCAAGTAGGGCTGGGGTGGCTATGCTAGGGTCCCAGGCCAGCTGGCCTCATACTGAAATGCAATGGAGGTGAAGACTGCAGTCCGTCCACTCCTCAGCCCTGTCATTTCAGCCCTTATCCTGGGGATGTGTGAGGGAGTCTGGCCTCCCCTGTTGCTGCAGCTGCAGTCGCTGGTGCCTAGGGGTCCAAGGCCCCTGGGATTTCACATGTACCTGAGTGGTGGTTGTGCCCAGACTCCACATAGCTCTCCATGGCTGTCTGGAGGTCCTGGTTGGAGGAGGGTTCACACAAGATCTCCTGAGCTCAGGGTTGCAAAGGTCCATGGCAGAACTGTAGGTCCCTGGGGGCTCTCATTCATTCATCATTTCCCCATGCTGGGGAGCCTCCACTGGCTCCACGCCAATCCCTGGTGGGCAGCTGTCCTGTCTTGCTTGTCTCTGATCTTCATGGGTTGTATTGCTTTCTTGATGAATCCCATTATGTTCATCTGGATAATCTAGTTCAAGAGCTAGTGTTTACTCACCACTCCTTCTCCTCTCCATGAAAGCAGCACACACTAGCTGCTTCTAGGCAGCCATCTTGGCCAGGAAATCCACTCTATATTTTTTTCCTTAATTTTAGCTGTGCTTTTCCTATGAAAATTTTGTAATACATTCTACAGATAGAATAGGAAGATAATCCAGTGTTTCTTCTAGTATGACTGCTCAAAATTTATTAGTGGTAATTGTGATTCATAAAGCATGATTTCAAACACATGTTCTCACACTTTGTATTACTGATACTGAGTTATATTCTATCAACACGTGCATTCTATTAAATATTATTGCTGTCTGCTAATCCACTCTCACCCAAAAGTAATGTGTTTATAAATGTATGTGATGTATTTTTGAATATATTACTGAGAGGACACCTTCTGACTAGCCATTGTTTAGGACAGAATCCTCTGCTTATAATTATATATGACTCAAAATTGGGGGAATTTTCCACAGAATAGCTTTTTGGCTTAGTATGTTTAAATTCTTTTGTTTCTTCCTCTAAACAGGCCCTTCTGAGATGAGGCATAGAACAACAGATTCAGACCATGCTATCACCTCTGGATATGAAATTTGATGTCACAAACTTGGGTGAGTCAGCACTGGGGTGGCTGGCAATACAACTCAACCTCCACTTACCTGGATCCCAAAAGTACCTTCAGCCAACTCCAGTGCCTCTGACGCTGGATTAAGTATGAAGAGTGAAAGTCAGAGTGGAGATAGTAGTCTTATCACACTCAAAATATTTTTGCAAATTTTCTAAAATCTATTACTGTGTGAACAAAACAGTGCCCTCCACACTGTTGGAAGTGGTTTCTGCAAATGGAGGGCCCTGAACCTATATATCATTTGCTTCACAACAAACACCCCTGAGGAGGGAAGGGATCAGGGAGGCAAGTCAAGACCATTTAGGAATCTCCTGAAATAACCTAAGAAGTGATGCTAGGTTCCTAAAGGAATGTCAGTGACAATGGCAAAGGTATATCAGTTAAAATTTCTTCAGGGAGCTCCAACTTTCAGGACTGGATGTATTTTATGAAGTTAGTAGAGACAGGAGTCACAGATGACTTCCGTTTTGTCCCTGAGAGTAACTGGGTGAATGGGGAAGGAGCTGATTGACTGTGGGGGAGAGCTTTCACTTTCTTTTGGATATTTCAAGTTAAAAGTAGCAGTGGGGATTCTAGGAAATTTTCTCTGAATCTCTGAATCAATCTTGAGTTTAGATGTTATGTGTGATGCAGGCAATAGAAATTTGGGAAATTCCAGGCAGTTCTTGAAGTTACAGGTAAAGAGTATGTAAGTGATAAAATATTTCTGTTGATATCATTATTTGTTAATAACTTAAAATATTACTAAAATAGCAATTCTATTTAAGAGTATCGAGTTTTACAAACTGATATGTATTTGAGTTGAAAAGAAAGTGACTTCACTGTCTCCTTTTAAATTTCATAAATATGACCATTTCATCTTACATCTCAAGTTCAATTTTTTTAAGTAGACTCTTACCTAAAAATAAGTGATAAATAATTTTTATGTTAATTTCTCCCCTCATTATTCATTACTCAATTTTGATTTTTTTTCTATATTGCATTTTCACAGCTTTAGCACAGTGTAGAGCTTCAATAAATATTTGACAAACAGGGGAGCAAGTTAGGAGATCTTAGTCTAAGTTGTGGTACTTCATCTCTCTAGTAAACCTCAGTTTCCGCCTCTGCTATATGGGTTTGACATTGGTCACGATAGTAACACCTCCCTTATGTGGCTGATGTGATACATAAGATGGTACAAAAAAAAAAAGCATGGGCTACATAAATATTAGTGATTGTTCTATAATACTAAACTTGCTTACATTACAAGGAGTCACTCATATGATTCAACATTATTAACCAATGGGGAAATCTTCAATGAAGATCTAATTATCGTTATTGCTATCGAACACCTATATCAGTGATAATTATCAGAGTGTAGGCTTCAGATGCCAGATCATTCCTCACAGCCTCTTATGTTACACTTTTTAATCAGAAATGAGAACTATTAAAAATATTTAGCGGATTTATCAGGATTGAGATAAGTGTTGCTTAGCTGCTCTCATGCATAGTTTGTCTCCCCCCCTCACATTACGTGTCATATAACAACAACTGCATGGTTTTCTAATGATTTAGCAGCAACTGTATAAGAAGCATAAAGAAGAGGGTTTTTACACCCTGTTATCAATGGCTCATAAATCAAATGAACTGGAGTTATCCTTAAATCATGCCCCTGTAGCAGTTTTGCTCTAAATTTTAAAAATTGAAAGTTTTAAAATTATACAATTTTATTTAGGAAAAAAAAAATATTTCCAGAAAACTTTTCTTAATTTCTTCACTGATACTTCGGATGTAATAAAAAACTTGTAAAAGAGCAGACCAAAACATGAGTAGGAGCTTTCCTGTTATCTTGGAGACTCAAGTCCATGGAAGAAAAGTCTAGAGAACCTTCAATTATCAGGACAGCCACCTCCTCAAAAAGTTTGTGGAGAGGTGCCTTTTCAGCAGAATTGGTGCTAATCACTCACAGCACCCCAACCCTATTAATGTAAGAGGGGGACTGGGAAGCAGATGATGTGCCCTCTGGAGAGGGGGTGTTGATGGAGGAAAGCTATCACCTCCCCTCACTTCCCAGGTGGTAAGTGAAGAACATGCTTTATGGGTATCACCTAGAAACTTGTTACAATTATAGACTCTTAACTGCTGCGCCAGACATATTTAATTCATGTTTGCATTTTAACAAGTTCCCCTAGGTGATTTGTAAGCACGGTACGGTTTGAGAAGCACAACTCTAACAGTCCATCTCTGCTAAGCAATATCTTTTAGGATCTCAACTACATGCTATGGGAACTCGATTAATTATCTAGAAAAGGGATTGCCTTTCCACGTGAGCTCCACAGTCCTTTCTCTCTTTGGCCCATAAGAAAACCTTTCTTTCTACCACTGTTTCCTTCACTGGAACATTATTCTAGGCTCACAGTTTTTTCTGATCCTTGAAACTTCCAAGACTTTTCTAGCCTTGAGATGTTGCTTTTTTGTGTGTGCTTCCCTTTCTTGCCATGCTCCTGTTTCCGGTCTTTGTTATTTAGATCTTTGTTGAGTTCCTGAGACCTTCTCTCAACCCATCTAAATTGGCTTCTGATCCTCAATCCTTAGGTACTTCCTAACATATTATGTCCTAATTTTTTTCTGTTTTCTTTCACTATCTGAAATTAGCTTGTCTATTTTTCACCTTTCCTCACTGGTAAGGTCCTTGAGGATAAGGATACTTTCTGTCCCTTGGAATAGAGTTTCAATCATATGGTAGACAGCAAATTTGTCTCCTGAACATTTGTATCTTCTTATTCCTGTAGTTACTTATTTACTTCTTTAATACTTTCTTGAGAACCCAAGGAAAAGTTTCAAAATATATGTGTATACACACACAGTCTCTTGAGTTAAAAGTGTAAGAAGCATGGATCCTCAGTGTAATATACTCAATTAAAATTATTTCAGAAAAGAAATAGTTCTTATTTTTTCCAAGAAAAAAAGGACATGTCTTCAATGGAATAATATTCTTAGAAATGAACTACTATGTAAACTTTCTGGAAATTTATAATAGGCCTCCATCCACAACAAAGATGTTGTAAAATTTACTAAAATAACTTCATACAACCCATTTTGTAATTAAAATAATCCTTTGAAATCTTGTATAAAGAGGAAGTTAATCTTTAGTGCATTGTATGGAAAGCTACTAGGAATCATACAACTAAATTACCACACAGTACATTAGAGGTATGTTCCTTCATATTCCTTTGGTCACTTTTCCTCCAGAAAACACTTTTAAAAAATTAAATTATATAATTGTCATTGAAATGTTGTACTCTCTGGCTCCTGGTTAATCAGATACTATCAGTTTTATGTTATCCTTTAAAATGATGAAGATATTTGGATAGCTAGAGAATAAATGTAGATATGATGAATTTCAGATTTTATATACACATATACATATATACACACATATTCATATATACACCTATGTAGAAATACACACATTTATACACATACATACACACACACACACACACATTTCAATTTGTAGAGATGTGATCTTGCTGTGTTTCCTAGGATGGTCTCAAACTCCTGGCTTCAAAGGACCTACCTGCTTCAGATTCCCAAAGTGTTGGGATTAGAGGCGTGAGTTACCATACCTGGCCCAGATTTAATTTTAAAACATGTTAAACATCAGATAAAAGACCACTTATCCAGAAGAAATTTGGGTGAATTTTACACTGTTTATAACATAAGTAATACAATTTAAATTTTCCTATTGTCAAAATAATCAATTGAAGGTAAAAATATTACAGTTGAGAATTATCACTATCATATTCATACACCTTATATTTTTTGCTCACAATTTCTTAGCACTCTACAGTCTACAATAAAATCAGGAAGTAGAATATTTTTAATTATGATTTTGAAAGGAGTTTTTTTGCAAAAAATTATTATAAATTAGTGTTGGTGTCATGTTTTCAAAATTCATGCCACATTTACAATGGTTTTATTATTTTATTTGAAAGTAACTACATAATTACCTTGATCCAGATTATTTCAATAGATTTTGAGTGCTGTTTTAATAATTTACATTTTTAAAAAAATAACTTGTTTTATGAAATTTCACATTTGAGAACCATGACCGTTAGATTCTTATTCTATTTCTTCTGTAATGGACCTTTAAAATTTTAGCATCTTCTAAATCATTAGTTTTGTTATCCATATATTGAGAAAAAACTCATAAGAATCAAGCTGTGAAGATGTCCAAATAGGAACAGCTCTGGTCTGCAGCTCCCAGCAAGATCAATGCAGAAGGCAGGTGATTCCTGCATTTCCAACTGAGGTACCCGGTTCATCTCATTGGGACTGGCCAGACAGTGGGTGCAGCCCATGGAGGGTGAGCTGAAAGCAGGGCGGTTGCATCACCTCACCTGGGAAGTGCAAGGGGTTGGGAAACTCCCTCCCCTAGCCGAGGGAAGCCATGAGGGACTGTGCCATGAGGAATGGTGCACCCAGGCCCAGATACTATGCTTTTCCCAAGGTCTTCACAACCCACAGACCAGGAGATTCCCTAGGATGCCTAAACCACCAGGGCCCTGGGTTTCAAGTACAAAACTGGGCAGCCATTTAGGCAAACACTGAGCTAGCTGCAGGAGTTTTTTTTTTTTTTTTTTTTTTTTTTTTTTATCATATCCCAGTAGTGCCTGGAATGCCAGCGAGACAGAACCATTCACTCCCCTGGAAAGGGGGCTAAAGCCAGGGAGCCAAGTGGTCTAGCTCAGCAGATCCCATGTCCACAGAGCCCAGCAAGCTAATATCCACTGGCTTGAAATTCTTGCTACCAGCACAGCAGTCTGAAGTCGACCTGGGACGCTGGAGCTTGGTTAGGGGAGGGGCGTCTGCCATTACTGAGGCTTGAGTAGGCGGTTTTACCCTCACAGTGAAAACAAAGCCACTCAACTGGGCAGAGCCCTCCACAACTTAGCAAAGCCACTGTAGCCACTGTAGCCTCTCTAGATTCCTCCTCGCTGGGCAGGGAATCTCTGAAAAGAAAAGGCACCAGCACCAGTCAGGGGCTTATAGATAAAACTCAGGAAAGCTCCAGGTGGCATCTGGTGGGTGCCCCTCTGGCACAAAACTTCCAGAGGAAGGAACAGGCAGCAATCTTTGCTGTTCTGCAGCCTCCCCTGGTGACACCCAGGCAAACAGGGTCTGGAGTGGACCTCCAGCAAACTCCAGCAGACCTGCAGCAGAGGGACCTACTAGAAGGAAAGCTAACAAACAGAAAGCCATAGCATGAACATCAACAAAAAGGACGTCCACACAGAACCCCATCTGAAGGTCACCAACATCAAAGACCAAAGGTAGATAAATTCACGAAGATGGGGAGAAACCAGCACAAAAAGGCTGAAAATTCCAAAAACCAGAATGCCTTTTTCTCTTCCAAAGAGTCACAACTCCTCGCCAACAAGGGAACAAAACTAGACAGAGAATGAGTTAGACGAATTGAAAGAAGTAGGCTTCAGATGGTGGGTAATAACAAACTCTGCTGAGCTAAAGGAGCATGTTCTAACCTAGTGCAAGGAAGCTAAGAACATTGAAAAAAGGTTAGACGAATTGCTAACTAGAATAACAAGTTTAGAGAAGAACATAAATGACCTGATGGAGCTGAAAAACACAGCATGAGAACTATCGTGAAGGATACAGAAGTATCAATAGCCGAATTGATCAAGCAGAAGAAAGGATATCAGAGATTGAAGATCAACTTAATGAAATAAGGTGTGAAGACAAGATTAGAGAAAAAAGAATGAAAAAGAATGAACAAAGACTCCAAGAAATATAGGACTATGTGGAAAGACCAAACCTACATTTTATTGGTGTACCTGAAAGTGACAGGGAGAATGAAACCAAGTTGGAAAACACTCTTCAGGATATTATCCAGGAGAACTTCCCCAACATAGCAAGACAGGGAACATTCAAATTCAGGAAATACAGAAAACACCACAAAGATACTCCGCGAGAAGAGCAACCCAAAGACACATAATTGTCAGATTCGCCAGGGTTGAAATGAAGGAAAAAATGTTAAGGGCAACCAGAGAGAAAGGTTGGGTTATGCACAAAGGGAAGCCCATCAGACTAACAGCAGAACCCTCTGCAGAAACCCTACAAGCCAGAAGAGAGTGGGGGCCAATACTGTATATTCTTAAAGAATTTTCAACCCAGAGTTTCATATCCAGCCAAACTAAGCTTCAAAAGTGAAGGAGAAATAAAATCCTTTACAGATAAGCAAATGCTGAGAGATTTGCTCACCACCAGACCTGCCTTACAAGAGCTCCTGAAGGAAGCACTAAAAATGGAAAGGAACAACTGGTACCAGCCACGGCAGAAACATACCAAACTGTGAAGACCATTGACACTATGAAGAAACTGCATCAACTAATGGACAAAATAACCAGCTAGCATCATAATGTCAGATGAAATTCACATGTAACAATATTAACCTTAAATGTAAACAGGTTAAATGCCCCAATTAAAAGACACAGATGGGCAAATTGGATAGTCAAGACCCGTTGGTGTGTTGTACTCAAAAGACCCATCTCACGTGCAAAGACACACATAGGCTCAAAACAAAGGGATGCAGGAATATTTACCAAGCACATGGAAAGCAAAAAAAGCAGGAGTTGCAATCCTAGTCTCTGCTAAAACAGAATTTAAAACAACAAAGATCAAAAAAGAGAAAGGGCATTACATAATGGTAAAGGGATCAATGCAACAAGAAGAGCTAACTATCCTAAATATGTATGCACCCAATACAGGAGCACTGAAATTCATAATGCAAGTTATTAGAGACCTACAAAGAGACTTAGACTTCCACACAATAATAGTGGCAGACTTTAACACCCAACTGTCAATATTAGATCAATGAGACAGAAAATCAATAAGAATATTCAGGAATTGAACTCAGCTCTGGACCAAGCGGTCCTGATAGACATCTACGGGACTCTCCACCCCAAATCAACAGAATATACATTCTTCTCAGAATCACATCACACTCATTCTAAAATTGACCACATCATTGGAAGTAAAACACTCCTGAGCAAATGCAAAAGAGCAGTAATCATAACAAACAGTCTCTCAGACCACAGTGCAATCAAATTAGAACTCAGAATTAAGAAACTCACCCCAAACTGCACAACTATATGGAAACTGAACAACCTGCACCTGCTCCGTTATTTACTGGGTAAATAACGAAAATAAGGAAGAAATAAATAAGTTCTTTGAAACCGATGAGAACAAAGACACAACATACTAGAATCTCTGGGGCACAGCTAAAGCAGTGTTAGGAGGAAATTTATGTCACTAAATGCCCACAAGAGAAAGCAGAAAAGATCAAAAATCAACACCCTAACATCACAATTAAAAGAACTAGAGAAGCAAGAGCAAACAAATTCAAAAGCTAGGAGAAGACAAGAAATAACTAAGATCAGAGCAGAACTGAAGGAGATAGAGACATGAAAAACCCTTCTAAAAATCAATGAATCCAGGAGCGGTTTTTCTTTTTAAAGATCAACAAAATACATAGGCCACTAGCCAGACTAATAAAGAAGAAAAGAGAGAAGAATCAAATAGATGCAATCAAAAGTGATAAAGGGGATATCACCACTGACCTCACAGAAATACAAATTACCATCAGAGAATACTATAAACACCTCTATGCAAATAAACTAGAAAATCTAGAAGAAATTGATAAATTCTTGGAAACATACACCCTCTCAAGTCTAAACCAGGAAGACAAGTTCTAAAATGGAGGCAGTAATAGCCTACCAACAAAAAAAGTCCAGGACCAGACATATTCACAGCTGAATTCTACCAGAAGTACAAAGAGGAGTTGGTACCATTCCTTCTGAAACTATTCCAAACAATAGAAAAAGAGGGAATCCTCCCTAACTCATTTTATGAGGCCAGCATCATCCTGATAACAAAACCTGGCAGAGACACAACAAAAAAAGAAAATTTCAGGCCAATATCCCCGATGAACATTGATGCAATAATACTCAATAAAATACTGGCAAATTGAATCCAGCAGCACATCAAAAAGCTTATCTACTACAATCAAGATGGCTTCATCCCTGGGATGCAAGGCTGGTTCAATATATGCAAATCAGTAAATGTAATCCATCACATAAACAGAACCAATGACAAAAACCAGATGCTTATCTCAATAGATGCAGAAAAGGCTCTTGACAAAATTCAACAGCGCTTTATGCTAAAAACTCTCAATAAACTAGGTATTGATGGAATGTATCTCAAAATAATAAGAGCTATTTATGACAAACCCACAGCCAATATCATACTGAATGGGCAAAAACTGGAGGCATTACCTTTGAAAACCCGCACAAGACAAGGATGCCCTCTCCTCACCACTCCTATTCAACACAGTATTGGAAGTTCTGGCCAGGGCAATCAGGCAAGAGAAAGAAATAAACGGTATTCACATAGGAAGAGAGGAAGTCAAATTGTCTCTGTTTGCAGGTGACATGATTGTATATTTAGAAAACCCATTATCTCAACCCAAAATCTCCTTAGGCTGATGAGCAACTTCAGCATTCTCAGGATACAAAATCAATGTGCAAAAATCACAAGCATTCCTATACGCCAATAACAGACAAACAGCCAAATCATGAGTGAACTCCCATTCACAATTGCTACAAAGAGAATATAATACTAGGAACACAATTTACAAGTGATGTGAAGGACCTCTTCAAGGAGATCTACAAACCACTGCTCAAGGAAATAAGACAGGACAGAAATAAATGGAAAAACATTCCATGCTCATGGACAGGAAGAATCAGTATGTGAAAATGGCCATTCTGCCCAAACTAATTTACAGATTCAATGCTATCCCCATCAAGCTACCATTGACTTTCTTCACAGAATTAGAAAAAACTACTTTAAATTTCATATGGAACCAAAAAAGAGCCCACACAGCCAAGAAAATCCTAAGCAAAAAGTACAAAGCTGGAGGCATCACACTGATTTCAAACTATACTACAAGGCTACAGTAACCAAAACGGTATGGTACTGGTACCAAAACAGATATATAGACCAATGGAACAGAACAGAGGTCTCAGAAATAGCACCACACATCTACAACCATCTGATCTTTGACAAACCTGACAAAAACAAGCAATAGGGAAAGGATCCCCTATTTAATAAATGGTGTTGGGAAAACTGGCTAGCCATATGCAGAAAACTGAAACTAGACCCTTCCTTACACCTTATACAAAAATTAACTTGATGTGGATTAAAGACTTAAACATAAGACATAAAACCATACAAACTCTAGAAGAAATCCTAGGCAATACCATTCAGGACATAGGCATGAGCAAAGGCTTCATGACTAAAACACCAAAAGCAATGGCAACAAAAGCCAAAATTGACAAATGGGATCTCATTAAACTAAAGAGCTTCTGCACAGCAAAAGATACTATCATCAGAGTGAACAGAATGGGAGAAAATTTTTGCAATCTATCCATCCGAGAAGGGGCTAATATCCAGAATCTACAAAGAACTTAAACAAATTTACAAGAGAAAAACAACCCATCAAAAAGTGGGCAAAGGATATGAACGGGCACTTCTCAAAAGAATACATTTATGGGCCAGGTGTGGTGGCTAACGCCTATAATCCCAGCACTTTGGGAGGCTGAGGCAGGTGGATCATGAGGTCAGGAGTTCCAGACCAGCGTGGCCAATATGATGAAACCTCGTCTCTACTAAAAATACCAAAATTAGCTGGGCATGGTGGTGTGTGCTGTAGTCCCAGCTGCTCAGGAGGCTGAGGCAGGGGAATTGCTTGAACTCAGGAGGCAGAGGTTGCAGTGAGCCAAGATTGTGCCACTGCACTCCAGCCTGTGTGACAGAGCAAGACTTGGTCTCCAAAAAAAACAAAAACAAAAAACAAAAAAAAAACTCACACACATTTATGCAGCCAACAAACATCAAAAACAGGTCATCATCACTGGTCATTAGATAAATGCAAATCAAAACCACAATGAGATACCATCTCATGCCAGTTAGAATGGTGATCATTAAAAAGTCAGGAAACAACAGATGATGGAGAGGATGTGGAAAAATAGGAACACTTTTACACTGTTGGTGGGAGTGTAAATTAGTTCAACCATTGTGGAAGTCAGTGTGGTGATTCCTCAGAGATCTAGAATTAGAAATACCATTTGACCCAGCAATCCCATTACTGGGTATATAGCCAAAGGATTATAAATCATTCTACTATAAAGACACATGCACACGTATGTTTATTGCGGCACTATTCACAATAGCAAAGACTTGGAACCAACCCAAATGCCATTAATGACAGACTGGATAAAGAAAATATGGCACATATACACCATGGAATACTGTGCAGCCATAAAAAAGGACGAGTTCATGTCCTTTGCAGGGACGTGGATGAATCTGGGAACCATCATTCTCAGCAAACTAAAACAAGAACAGAAAACCTAACACCGCATGTTCTCACTCATAAGTGGGAGTTGAACAATGAGAACACATGGACACAGGGAGGGGAACATCACACACTGGGGCCTGTGGTGGGCGGGTGAGGGGCTAGGGGAGAGATAACATTAAGAGACATACCTAATGTAGATGACGAGTTGATGGGTGCAGCAAACCACCATACACGTGTATACCGATGTAACAAACCTGTATGTTCTGCACATGTACCCCAGAACTTAAAGTATAATAATAATAATAATAAAGAATCCAGTCGTTGTTTTAAAGAATTAGTGTCATGGGCATGTAAAATTTCGGGGAAATTATGTTTTAGTGGCTTTTTAATGTGTAAAAGGAACCTATTATTCCTAGCTTGCACGTTTCTCCTAAAGTTATAACTCATTGTAAGGAAGGAAGTTTTGTCATTGTACAAATATATTTTAGAGACAGGATCTTGCTCTGTTACCCAAGCTGGAGTCCAGTGGTATGATCATTGTTCACTGTAGCCTTGAATTCCCGGGCTCAAGGATCCTCTCACCTCAGCCTCCCCAGTCCCTAGGACTACAGGCATGTGCCACCATGCCCAGATAATATTTTCTATTTGTTTGTGGAGACAGGGTCTTGCTATGTTGCCCAGGCTGGTCTTAAACTCCTGGCTGTAAGCGATCCTCCCATCCCAGCCTCCCAAAATGTTGGGATTACCGGCATGAGCCACAGTGTCAGGCCCAGATACCAAATTATCATTGAAACATACCTCTAGTCTATTATTGACAGTTTTCAAATAAAAGGAACTATTCAAAACTTTTAAATTTTCTTTGTCCTTTTGCTCCTTTATACTATAAGAAGAATGCACTAGCATAAAGCTACTATTAGAGCACCCAAGGCTCAAGTTGATCTTTAGTGTTGTATCTTACTATGCTTTCTCAGTATTTTAAGTGTTTGAACCATACATCTTGGAAATGTGTTTTAATTATAAAATAGATGGCCACAAAACAGAAAAGTTTATTTACAAACTGAAACTAAACTTCAAAACATTGAACCTCTTTAGTGATTTAAACTTGTGTCATGCCAAACTGTCTTTTATGTGAATCAATGTTTCCTATTTTTAGCTTGAAAAATGCTCTCTCCACCCAAGAAAGACACCAATAACGACATTTTAATTTTAGAGGAATTGGTCAACTTCTTCAAAGAACACAATAAAAGTAGAACTTGTTTCACGGTAGTCACTTTCTTTTTTTTAAACAACGGAATTCCATCAGCTTTAAATCCTCTGATTGCTTTTGAAAATGTTCTTACAAATATGTACCTCTAAATATTTCATTTAATGGTTTCTTTGAATAAAATTTATCATATGAATAAGCAACAAACATTATGTAGTAATTAATCATATTAGTCATGGAGTATTTGCTAAGTATATTATTGATTAAATGTTAACTATACCTCATACTAAGAACAGTGTTTTGCTTTTATGAGCTTCAGAAAACATTCTCTAGCAAAGTTATCAGCAAAAGATTAGTTTAAAATGGGGTGGTACAATATTCCCTCAATTAAAAAGCTGAAAGTCAGACTAGGAGCAAGGAAATATGATTTTTTCTGTAGTTTTGGCTCCTCACTTGTTGTGTGACCATAGATGAGACAGTAAAACACTTTAAACCTCATTTTCATCATAAAGATAACAGAATTATCTCCAAAATTGCTTTCAGCTCTTAAACCCCGTGATTCTGATGAAGGGCTAAGAGAAATTCAGGGAACACCAGAAACGTATCTTAGTACCTCTGCCTAGATTCTTCCCCTCTCAGGAATGTTACCATATCAATCATCACACATATCAGCTGTGTCTTAATGACATTTAAAAATGTTGATCACAGCTTTAAAAAAATATCTGAAACAGACATTCCCACTTACAGCGATTGTTTTCTCTCTCCTCTCATTCATAATCCCCCTTCTTGAGTTATGTATACATCCTGCCTCACCTGCCATTCTCTCTTCAACCCAATCCAATCTGGCCTTTGCCACTTAAACTCTCCTAGTTACAATCACTAAAGCCTTCCTATTGCTAAAGCGAAACTGCATTCTTCACTCCCAAATTAAAACATTTCTCTTTCTCAACATCCTTTGCTAGCATCTTCTCCTAAGTTTTAAATGTTGGGGTCTTCAGAGCTCTGTCTAATGTCTTGTATTTACTCAGTATGCACTCCTTGGTTGGTATCAGCAATTCACATAGCTTTTGTCTACATGCTTGTGACCCATAAATTTATATTTGCACCTAAACCTCTCTTCTGAGGTCACAACTTATATTTATAACTGCTTACCTCAAGGATGCAGGCTGATAAAGGCTCCATTATTTTGTTGACGTGCCATCTGTGATATGTGGCTCCCCAGTTACGATGGCCGGGAAAGAGTGGCTGGATTGTGCAGCAGCTTCTCACCATCTCTGGCCGGAAGTAACGTTCTTCACTTTCTCCCACATTTCATTGGTCAGAGCGAGTCACAGTTTTCTGCGTAACTCCAACAGTGCTGGGAAGTATAGTTTCTTAGACACCCAGAAAGGAACTAGATAGTATTGGTGAGCACAAGTAGTATCTACCACAAAAAGAATTGTATTTGACTTCTTTTTTCCCTTTTCCCGTAACCATCACTTCCTAAATGTTTCTTTAGTATATCTAATTTTCTCTATCTCTACCTGGGGCAGATGAGAGATGCACTGCCCAGATCAGCCTTCAAGAAAGGGCTTTTTGCCTCAGCTGCTGAAAATGCTTTCGGCAGACAGCCTGCAGCTGTCTGCTTTTTGAGGGTCTGTCTCAGCTGCATGGCCTCAGCTTGGGCACTATCTAGCCCAAGTGCACACCCTTCTTGAGATGGCCTACACCCCATGATTTATTTGTAGCAGAGTATGACTGGTGCTTTCCAACTCTCCTCCCTCTGTGAAATCTTGTTTTCTTTCTTCAGGGAAGGGATTAGGATGAGGAGAAATTAACAAAATACCAACATTTTAAATACAGATAAGATCAAGCCCCTTCTTTGCACATGTGTTAATGTTTAACACACACACTGCATAACGAATTCTATTTAAGTATCTGTTTTTGGAGGAAACAACCTATGCAAGTTGATAATGAGAAAGGTCTGAGAAAGTTGCTGATAAGATAGGGTTTAGGAGCCAGACCACTTTCAGCATACTGCAATGGGGACCCTCTCTCTGGTAAGTGGAACATAGACATCTCTGGGCATAAGGTGGGTGAATGCTCTGTTATTAAAACTCTCTAGATTAGTGAGTCATGAAGGTATGCCATTGGGGGTGGGGAGGGTACACACTAGCTGGTGTGAAGTATCAGAACTTTGAGAAGCACTGGGGAAATAGTTACCATAATGATAACAAGAACAGATGGCTATTGCTAAGCTCATTACAACCCAAGAAAAAAATAATGAAAAACTATGAGCAATTGAACACCAAACATGAAATCCAATGCATCTTTATGATAGCTTACGAAAACACTCTTGTGCTGCAAGAAGGCAGAGGAAGCTGAGGAGCAGGAGTGAATGGTGTAGTAGAGCTCCAGATAAGGTTAAATGCCCCATTGAGGCAGGTCAGTTATGACAATATCAAGGTACGGCTGGGAAAAATGGGACCCTGACACTTGAGAACATCTGGTTGTGAGTGTCCCTAGAAATTTTGAACCCCAGACTCTTCTGAATTCCAAAAATGCATAAGTGGGCCACCCCTTCTTCATAAGGGCTGTCCACCCACCTTACTTGAAGGTTATGAAGAGCCCTCTCCCTCACAAAATAACATGTGCCTCCTGTTATGGCCACTAGGCATTAACACTAGCGTTAACTCATCGCATAACCCAGCCAAAAAATGTGCTAGTTCCAATAAGGCTTAGTTCCTTAAAGAAGCTGCAAGACCTAGCCATTGTGTATTGGCAGGTACTGCAGGGGAACCTGTGGGTTTGATTCCTGAGAGTACTTAATCAAGCAGGCCCAAAAATTAAATTAGGCAAGTAAGAGTTTATTGATATGGGATCATTCTTGTGAAATAGGATTTAATGGTTTGGTAAGGACTCCAGGTGATGGTACATACAAGATGGCTTCTGGAACCATAGAAAAAGCAATGACCAATGCTATGTGAAGTTGCAATATAGACAATATTTGCAGACAGTAGATAAAAGGATTTAAAAACCCATGGAAGTGGGCACGCTGGAGTAAATATACTTTGCAAAGTCGGGAGCCCCACCTGATGGTAATGTCCTATGGGAAGGCCTATAAAAGACACCAATTACCAAGGTCATAAACAATGTGCTGGTGTGGGGCACTGACATCAGTAAAAGTTCAGTGGTGGCTCTCTTCTATAACCCAGGGTTGATGGTAGGAGAGGCTCTTACTATTAAGTTCACTGATAGCAGTGGGTTAAACACCTAATAAAGGCCAGGTGGTACCACTTAACTGCCAAAATCTAAGTGAATGCAATTACTGTAATAAGCAGCAGGGTCAGAGTAGCAGCCAGGAGGCCTGACCCACAAAGATGGAAATAGTTTATTAAACAAATTGTCACTAGGGGCAAAACAGATGGGACTACAACAAAGGTACTCTAGCTTGCGCTGTTGGAAGAAATCAAGGATGAATGACCAGGAGACCAAGGGCAACTGCACTGGTTAAGAGTCATAATCTAGTGCCAAGTTGCTGGACATGAGGTAGTTTTCAGACCCAAAACCCACTGACTGAGGAGGCCAAGACTCCAGCAGGAAGGAAATTGAAATACCATAGCAATATACTTAAAAATGCATTTCCCCCTCCTTCCACAAAAGTAATTTACTTGGATAATTTTTTGAATAATTGGCCATCCAGATTTGCCCAGAACTGAGGGGTGCCTTGGAACATGAGACTCTTGTCTTAAAATTAGAACTCTCCCAAGCAAACTGATTTGTTAGTCACCCTAGTGCCATACATTAAAAGGGGGACAGCCAAACATTTAAGGTTTGTTGGACACAGTCAGAAATGACAGTCATACTCAAGACCTGAAGCATCATTATGCCCCCTCTAGAGTGGGGCCATATAGAGACCAGGTAGTAAATGGAATCCTGGGAAACATCTGGCTTTTTTTGGGCCCACTGTTTCTTCAGATCTCTTAAGTGGTCATTTCCCTAGTCCCTGAAAGTATAATTGAGAATAACATACTAAATGCTACAAGCCTCACATTGGTTTATTGGCCTGTGGCATAAAGGCAATCATAGAAGAGGGGGAAAGTGTAAGTCTTTAAAATTGTTACACAAATTCAGCAAATATAGTAAATCAAAACCAATGTCACATCCCTAAGTGGATGGTGAAAATTAGTGCCATCCTCTTAAGAATCTAGAAGATGCAGAGTTGTTAGTCCTGATTAAATCTCCATCAAATTCACCAGCATGGCCCTTGCAAAAACTGGAAGGATTCTGAAAGATGAGAGCAGAATACTGCAAACTCAATGAAATAGTAATCCCAATTGTGGCAGCCATGCCAGATATGGTATTTTTGCTACGGGAGATCATTACATTCTCAGGTACATGATGTAAGTCCATTAATTTGGTGAAGGTATTCTACTCTGCTAAGGTCAGAAAGGGCTCTTGTTCACACAGAATAGGCAATATTATATATTTGCAGTTTTGACCTAGGATTATGTCAACTCTCCTGTCCTCTAAACTATTTGAACATCTTGCAGAACAGTACATTGATTTACTGCATCAATGCTGTTACGTTAATTGGGCCAGACGGGCAAGAAGTTGTTATCATAATCCTCGTTAAGACAAAAGTGCTCTACAGAATGGAAGATAAACTCTACAAAGATTCAGGGGCCTTCACATTATTAAAATTATAGGGTTCCTATGAACAGGGACATGCCAGGATATTCATTCCAAAATAAAAGACAACTGATCACATCTTGTACTTCTCACCACAAAAAAAGAAGCTCAACATCTTTGAGTTATGTGGGTGGCAAATTTCACTATCCTACATGTGGGATTACTGCTGTGGCCCATATGCTGGATAATACCAATGGCTGTCAGATTTGGGGGGACCCAGAACAGGAAAAAACTCTGCTGCAAGTCTAGACAGTGGTATGAGCAGTTCTGCTACTTGGGCCATGCAACCTGGTAGACTCTATGGTATTAGAGGTATTGGTGGTAGGTAAAGATGAGTTTTGGAGCTTCTGGAAAGCCCAATATGGGGAATCACACGTATGTACCTGAAGTTTTGGAACAAGGCCATGCAATATGCCTTTGAAAAACAACTCATGGCATGCCCTGGTGGAGATGGGACACCTGACCATGGGATACCAATTGATCATCTATCCACAAATGCCCATCAGCAGCTGGGGTCTGTCAGATAGATCCATTGCATCACAGAGCTGGCAGCAATCCATTATAATACAGAATTGGTAAGTCCAGATGTGAGCATGAACAATATCAGAAGTTAAGATGCTTGAGCAGAGAGCCCAGACTCCCATGTTATCCACCAGTGTTGGACACTGCCCCTTCTTTGGCTCATATCTACAATAAGCTTACACAGAAGGAAAAGACTTGGGCTTGGTTTCTGGATGGGTCATCTGGGTATGTGGGTGCAATCTGAAAATGGATGGCAACTGCCATTGGTCAGAGCTAGTCCCAAAATCTGCCTAACTCCAATGATGCTGGAAAGTGTAGTTTCTCAAATGCCTGGAAAGGAGCCAGACAGTATTGGTGAGCACAAGTAATATCTAGCACAAAAAGCATTTTTAGACTTGTTTTTCTTCTTTTCCTTACTGATCACCTTTCTAAATGTTTCTTTAATTTGTCTAACTTTCTCTATCTCTCCTTATGGTAGATGGGAGATGCATTGCCCAGACTGACCTTAAAAGACAGTGGCGAGAAAATTTTTTTCCCATGGACAGAGCTTTTGGCAGTGCCTTCTCCCATATGTTCATCCACATGCCTTTACCCTAGACTTACTTGCATACAATCTTTCAATTTCTCCTCTTCTAGGCCCTCACCAGCCTGTCATATTATTCACCACTACCCAGAAGTATGTTTTATGCTGATCTCAGTCCATTTCCTCTTCCTCACAAATAGGGTAAACTTTATTCTTAGAAATCAGACGTTTTTTGCAATTTATTTTGTCTATTTAAAAAACTGAAAAATTGTTTAACTTCTCCTCATTGAGTCACCTAATTTACATCCCCAACTCTGAGCACAGCTTGCTTATGTGGTCAAGGAATCATTACTGTATTAGTTAATTTCTACTCTCCTTTTATAATCATGAATATTTGGTATATTGTATATTACTGCAATAATAAAATAAAAATTGCTGAATGATCATTAACCAGTTTGACTAGCGTGAGAATAGTATCCATATTATATCTTTCTCATAACTAAAAAATGAATTTTATGGCATTGTCTCAATTAGCATTCCAACTTTTTACTGTTGATAGCCCTATATATATATATTCTTTTTTTTCCTAAAACACTGTCTACCCTTTTTGAAGGGTTCTTTTAAAAAGAAGAGTGAAAAACAAGCAATGGGGAAAGGATTCCCTATCTAATAAGTGGGGCGGGGAGAACTAGATAGCAATATGCAAAAAATTGAAGCTGGACCCTTTCCTTACACCTTCTACAAAAATTAACTCTAGATGGATTAAAGACTTAAACATAAAACCTAAAACCATAAAAAACCTGGAAGAAAACCTAGGCAATACCATTCAGGACATAGGCACGGTCAAAGATTTAATAACAAAAACACTGCAACAAAAGCAAAAATTGACAAATGAGTTGTAATTAAACTAAAGAGCTTCTGCACAGAAAAATAAACTATCATCAGAGTGAACAGACAACCTATAGAATGGGAGAAAAATTTTGCAATCTATCTGACAAAGGTCTAATATCCAGAGTCTACAAGGAACTTAAACAAATTTACAAGAAAAAAAAAGCAAACCATCCCATTAAAAAGTCGGCGAAGGACATGAACAGACACTTCACAAAAGAAGACATTCATGTGGCCAACATATATGAAAGAAAGCTTAACATCACTGATCATTAGAGAAATGCAAATCAAAACCACAATGAGTACCATCTCATGCCAGCCAGAATGATGATTATTAAAAAGTCAAGAAACAACAGATGCTGGTGAGGTTGTGGAGAAAAGGAAATGCTTTTACACTGTTGGGAGTGTAAATTAGTTCAACCATTGTGGAAGATACTGTGGCGATTCCTCAAAGATCTAGCAGCAAAAATACCATTTGACTCAGCAATTCCATTACTGGGTATATATGCAAAGGAATACAAGCCATTCTATTATAAAGATACATGCAGATGAATGTTCATTGCAGCACTATTCACAATCGCAATTGGTTGATTTGGGAATCAACTCGAATGCCCATCAATGATAGACTGGATAAAGAAAATGTGGTACGTATACACCATAGAACACTATGCAGCCATAAAAAGGAATGAGATCATGTCCTTTGCAGGGACATGAATGGAGCCAGAAGCCATTATCCTCAGGAAATTAACACAGGAACAGAAAACCAAGCACTGCATGTTCTCATTTATAAGTGAGAGCTGAATGATGAGAAGACATGGACACCTGGTGGGGAACAACCCACACTGGGGCCTGTCTTGGGGGCAGAGGGAAGGAGAGCATCAGGAAGAATAGCTAATGGATGCTGGGCTTAATACCTAGGTGATAGGTTGATCTGTGTAGCAAACCACCACAACACTTGTTTACCTATGTAACAAACTTGCACATCCTGCACATGTACCCTGGTACTTAAAATTTACGTTCATGAAAAAGATTAAAAAATAATTAAGGAGAGTGAAATATCTATGGGAACATACATAATATTTTATTAGTTGGAAAATTATTTTGCAGTTTCCTTAACTCTATCTTTCAAGACAAGTAGGCTAATAAAATTCTGAATTGCTGACAAATATATTTGGCCATCCATCTTTATGTCAGAAGCAAGACAAACTTTCATTCAATTTTCAAATGCAGCTCATATTATAATTAACTCTGTTACTGTTTCTGAACTACATTTTATTAATTACTTTCTGTTTGTGATTAACCTCAATTTAATCACTTATTTAAATGCAAATTCTTTTCAAAGAATTTTGCTTGATATCTTCAATATTTGTTTCATAGACCTATGTATTCCATTATTACCATGAGAAAAATATCATGTGATATTTTTTCCTTGTGACAGATAATAAAAATCAATATAGCATCAATAATTTTAAAAATATTTGAAAAGAAACTGAGCCATATAATTTAAAAATAAACAAAAATCTAAGGGTTACATTTTTTCAAATGAACATTTTGAAACAATAGTTACTTTGAAAATAGAGCAGATTTTAAATAACAGATTCTTCAATAATAGTGATTGTATCAAGAAATTTGGTAGTACTTATATAAGTTTCTTGAAAATAAAACATTAAGACCATTATAAATGTGACATAGCTGATAGTATTTCATTTTATTTTCATTTTATGTATAAGAAAACTCCTTTATGGAGTTTTTTAAGGTTTTTTTTTTATAGGTTTGTGGTAATTACTAGTACAACAAAAACGCAAAAAATACAGAAGTACCGGGGAGTAATCCCTGCATGTTATGTGCTACCGTGAAAAATATTTGAAAACAGTGACTCAAAGTAGGAAAAATATATTTCCTTAATTTAAGTAAAATATTTCTAAAATCAGAGTAAAATAAGATAAAGGCTCTAAAAATTATTCATTATTTATAACATCCTGAATATATTCATGAAGACACCTAATGCTGTAAGTCATATAAGTAATAGAATCATTTCCTTTAAGTGTAGTGAGCTGTTTATAGGTAAGTAGGCAAATCCCAACAGAGAATTTTACATACATTTGTCAAGACTATGTGTGCTTTTTATGTTCTATATAAAACTTTTTTTATATTCAACATTCAAATATTTTCAGATAGTAAACTTTTTCACAGTTGAACTCCTTCTATTATTAAAGATAGCTCAGTACTTTTTGTATTTACAGAGTGAGACGCAGGCTGTCTTGATAGATGACTACATTTTCGTGTAATTTCTCCCATACAGTTACTATACCTTTTAGACAAACTAAGTTTAGCTGTGCTCCAATTGACAATAAGATTGAAATCCTCTGGAAGTAAAGTTGATCGCTTGTTGTCCTCTCTTATTTTAGTGGCAGGAGTCTTCTTTAGGTTGTGGTTATTACATTTACAGCCTTTGGTCATCCGGCTTTGACTAGTGTGATATTTTCCACTGATGTATGGACTTTCCATTGCAGTGGGACATACAATATTCTTATGAACAATAGGAGGAAGCAGTGTTTGAGATGGTATTTTCCCAAATGATACAGTGGGTAAATCTTGAAGATACCTGGGAAAATGTTGGCTAATTTTATATTCATAGGTTAATTTTTTTGAATTTGAATTATCTAATTTGATAGAGCATAGATTATCTATTGTTGTATTTTCATAGGCATCTTTTGGGCTTTGAGGTGTATTCAATTCATCAAAATTACACTGAGGTATGCTAGGTAAAATTCCAAGTCTATTTTGTTTTAAGACTAATCCAGTACCAGGAATAAAAAGATCTGGTTCTTTCTGCTTTGATAGATGAATGATGTCTCTGTTTGAAACAGACTGATGTGCTTGTCCATTCACCGCTGAATTTTTCCAAGTTAAAGGGTTATATATAACTTGTCCATCAATAGGGCATGAATTGCACTTGTGGAATAACCAGTTGTCAATACACTTCCTGTGAAACTTTAAAAAAAGGTAAGCTAATCAGAACTATACCAATCTTGTTTATAATATTATTCAAGTAAATTTCCCCCAGTTTCATAATTTTATGATTAAAAATATTTAGCAAAATTGAAAAATAATTATTTATCAAGTTTTATGAAAATATTTTGAAGAAGTTAACTTCTAAATATAACTATGTAGGGACTGATTTCCATTTTCGATATTAAAATGCAAAGACTTTTATGGATAGCATTTGTAATTTTGTTAAAAATTCTCTACTTAAAGTTATTCATTTCACTGCTACTTATTTCTAATGAAAATTATTTTAAAAGTCATAACCAACTGGGGTTGAAAATGGATCTGATAACAGTAAAATATAAAATAACAAATTAAGTTTTTGAAAATAAAACAATTAGCCATTTTAAGTAAGGATGACTCTAAAGCTTTATTACTGAAGCTTTGTTTGTTTACTGAAGCAACTTCGTTTCAGAAAAAAAGTTGGTTATCAACCACTATATAGTTGCTTATCAATTATATAGTGATCAAGTAGTATTATGCTGATTCTAATGAGTTCATGTGAAATAATAATTATGTCAACTTAGGCATTTCTGTTTCATCTTAAGAATCATAAAAATACATAGCAAAATATTAGTATTCTATAAACTTTTTTCTTTTTACAGATAACTAAAGTAGATAAAGGAATCTAACTTAAAGTACCATTTTATCTTTCCTAGATAGTATATACAGAAATGAGTACTAATTAATATAAAGACATCCTCAGGGAGAAAGCTGCCTTCTCAATAGTCTCTGTGGTAGTTCTTTCTATATGTGCTGTGCAATGTGAACACCTCTGTACAGAGCACAACTCAAAAGTAAAAGGACAGACTTAAATTGTCACTTCATTTGTGAAAATTGACCCTACAGGGAAAGTAAAACTAAAATGATGTGACTTTTACCTTGTGAGTACATGGTAGCAACCTTGTATGTTGACCAAGATGAAATGCCTTCAAACAAAGTAGACACTGGTAGCCTGGAGCAAGCAGCTTACTATTCTTAGTAATCAGTTGGAGAGGCAGTGATCTTACAATGTGTTTTGGTGTGTAAACTTGGCTGAATGAGAATAAGCAGAGACATGAGTGTTTACATATTATTATAGATCAGGAAGTGATCAATAGCACAGGTAAATAGTCTCTATATAAATAATGCAATCGAATCCTAGGTTTTCTTGAACTAAAGATGATAAATCTCATATATTATAAAGTTAAACAAATCTATTTTATTGATCCTGAACAATATGGATCCAACTTCATAAAGAACAAAGTTTTTGGCTGAGCGCGATGGCTCACGCCTGTAATCCCAGCACTTCTGGGAGACTGAGGTGGGTGGATTACCTGAGGTCAGGAGTTTGAGACCAGCCTGGCCAACATGGCAAAACCCCATCTCTAATAAAAATACAGAAAAATTAGCCGGGCATGGTGGCAGGTGCCTGTAATCACAGCTACTCAAGAGGCTGTGGCAGGAGTATCCCTTGGACCCAGGAGGTGGAGGTTGCAGTGAGCCGAGATCACGGCACTGTACTTCAGCCTGGACAACACAGTGAGACTTCACCTCAAAGAAAAAAAAAGTTTTAAGTAGTCACATCAAATAAAAATGCTAACCTAAAATTTTTGAGTTTGAGTCGCACTTTAATGTCAATAAAATCAGACCATATACTCAAATTATAATATTTTAGTCTGAGCCAACAATTAGGCAAGTGTTTAGAAAAATACAACCCAATTTACTCTGTCTTCTGGTAGGAAGTGAAGTGTATGGTAAGCCACATTAAATATTCCAGGCTACTATGATAAATTGGTAGATCATAAGAGATAAGGAAATTTGTTTTCTTTTGGAGTATATTCTTACCACTTCAATACTGTTAGACTATGTTAATGTAACTCTAAAAGTACCAGCTCCATTTTTTGTACCAAACATACTGACATAACTAAGATGGTATACTATGAATTAACTGCTATTTGATGCCACTGCAACTGGTAAAACAGATACAACAAATCTTTAAGAGAAAAAAAACTTTGGTTAAAAGGTCAGATGCATTCCTATCATTCAAAAGTCATTCAGAACAAAGTTCAAATATATTCTTCAGAAAAGTTTGTACTTCTCATTACTCTACAGATATATCCTCACCATGTTACAGAAATTGCTTTTACCAGGGTCCTCTAATTTCAATTAAAATGTATATTTTTAGTACTCTTTTAAGGTTGTTACCTACTGTTTCTTATCCTGAAATTCTCTTACTTATTCCATTTTCTCTGCCTAAAATGTCCTTCTTCTCCTAATGTTCTCCTTCTCAACTCCCTGTCCCCAATATCTCCTAAGTCCAACCGTTAGTTATACAACTTAGCATTCTAACAGGATGAAGTATGATGCTTGTGCAGGGAAAATGGAGTTGCAAAGCCTTTGTGTAGGCTCATTTTACGCCCCACAAGAGCTCTGGTCTCCAATGTGTGTGGAGTACCCATGGGCACGGGCTATATATCAACTGAAGTTTGGATACAAACTTACATATACATGTGTATGTATACGTGTGTGGGGGTACAGGTGTATTATAGGTATGTGTATAAATATATATTACATATATTTTTAATGAGAACAAGCACATTTTTTGTTTAGTTGATTCACTGAAATTATTATTTTTAGTTTCTATTTTATCCCATGCTTAAAAAGTCGTGACCCAGCCATCCCATTACTGGGTATATACCCAAAGGATTATAAATCATGCTGCTATAAAGACACATGTACACGTATGTTTATTGTGGCACTATTCACAATAGCAAAGACTTGGAACCAACCCAAATGTCCAACAATGATAGACTGGTTTAAGAAAATGTGGCACATATACACCATGGAATACTATGCAGCCATAAAAAATGATGAGCTCATGTCCTTTGTAGGGACACGGATGAAGCTGGAAACCATCATTCTCAGCAAACTATCGCAAGGACAAAAAACCAAACACCGCATGTTCTCACTCATAGGTGGGAATTGAACAATGGGAACACATGGACACAGGAAGGGGAACATCACACACCGAGGACTGTTGTGGGGTGGGGGAGGGGGAAGGGATAGCATTAGGAGATATACCTAATGCTAAATGACGAGTTAATGGGTGCAGCACACCAACATGGCACATGTATACATATGTAACAAACCTGCACGTTGTGCATATGTACCCTAAAACTTAAAGTATAATAAAAAAAAGTTGTCTCTTTTCTATGTGTTTCATAATGTACACAATCTTTTAACATTATACAACATGCTATATTTTCTTTTTTTCTTTCTTTTCTATTTTTTTTTGAGATGGAGTCTCACTCTGTTGCCTAGGTTGGAGTACAGAATTGCCATTTTGGCTCACTGCAACCTCCGGCTTCCAGGTTCAAGCAATTCTCCTGCCTCAGCCTCCCGAGTAGCTGGGATTTACAGGTATGTGCCACCACACCCCGCTAATTTTTTTTTGTTTTTTTTTTTTTAGTAGAGGCATGGTTTCACCATGTTGGCCAGGCTGGTCTCGAACTCCTGACCTCAGGTGATCCACCTGCCTTGGTGTCCCAAAGTGCTAGGATTACAGGCGTGAGCCACAGCGCCCGGCCTAAATTTTCTGTAATTGAACAGGACTATTGCAAAAGGTCTGGAGACCTCTCCACTAATAATGTTCTTAATCAATGTTCTGAAATATAACCAATCTGCTAGGCACTCTTCTTCCAACAGGGTGAAGTAGAGGGTAGACAGAGGGGGAATGAAGCAAAAAAGACTTTCTTCCCCCAAAGGCCAATTATTTCAAATGCAAATTTCAAATATCTTTGAATCTGTTTTTTCTTTAAACATAACTGATGTCAGTTTCAATTTTACATTTATGTCGATGATTATTTGATTACTGAGGAAACTACTGTATCCCTCATATCTAGTATAGTTTCTGGTCAAATTAAAAATAATAGATAACATTATTTGAATATTTATTGTGTTTGTTAACTCATTTCATACTCACAAAATTCCTACAAGGTTGGTTTTAACAATTATTCCCATTTTAAAGATGAGGAAAATGTGGCAGATAGAAGTGAAGTAACTAGTCCACAAGCCACATAGACAATGTGTAGTTGAACTATGATTGGATTTAAGCAGTCTTACTCTACAGCCCTGCTCTTCAACTGGATGGTACAATGCCACCTAGTATCTAAGTGCTTAATAATAATTAAATAATAAATAAAAGAATAAATAAAACTTATTCAAATTGAGAAGTTATTCAAAGATTCTGTCATACAACAAATATAAAATTTACTGGGAACCTCACCCTTGCTTTTCTTGAAAATGTGACATCTTTTCTTCTATCTCATTTTTAGTATCTATGTATTTTACAACTTCATCTGCTCTTTTTTCTAGTGATCTCCATTTTTGGTTTCTTTTCTGTAATAGGTAAAAGTAGATGTTACTTTGCAAAGTCGTGGATATTTTCATTTTGTGGATAAAAATTGGTTGCATATCAATAATGTGAATAATACACAATATTTTAAGCATATATATTATTTTTCAACATGTTAAAGTACTTACAAATTATTAGTCTCATATTGTATTGCATAGCTACTATAATGGCATTACTTTTTAAGGTAAAAAATAACAATAATTGTGTATGTTTTATTTTATCTTGTCTGGTAAGTAGAAGGTAGTGTTATTATTCAGCATCAGGAGATACTTTTTAAGTGTACGGTTTAAATTATCCCAGTAAAGTTCCATGTTTCATTATTGCTTATGTAAGAAAATTTAAGAGAAAATCATAAATGTTTTGGTTTTACGTTATAAGCCAATTTGTAATGTTGAGAGCTTTTTAAAAACCAAAGTTCAAAGTTTCAGAACTTTCTGTTCTGAAAATTTATTCATAATGTCATCAGATGTTTCTTATAGTATTAGATTTTATAAATTACCAGTGTAAGAACTGGTTGCTTTGTGCATCCTTATGAAAAAGAGTTCTCCTAAAAATATGGCTTTAGGTTTGTATTAAAAACCAATCAGCTCTGTTCCACAGTGTTGTGTATTCTTCTTATCCTTACACTGACTTAGCTCTACAACAGGACAAATAGAAACACTGTATTAGATTCAAGATGGATACTGTACCTCACGAAATGTAAACGTGTGGGAAAGATGGCAGCAGCTATCAAAACATTCCTGGCATAAGTGATATTCTATGCATTCGGTACACCTAAAAATACAAAACATCAAAACACGCAAGAAAAAAAAAATCCAATTATTGTGATGGTTTTGGGTGAAAAATTCTGACCAAAACTTCCTGGGAACAATCCAAACATGACAAGGTTCACCTCAAGTCACACTGTGTATTAGTTTCCTGTTGCTGCTGTAAAAATTTACTACAAACTTAACTTAAACTGCACAAATGTATTATCTTACAGTTCCATAGGACAGAAGTCTGAGATGAGTTTCAATGTGTTAAAACCAAGGGGTTGGCAGGGCTGTGTTACTTTTAGGGGGCTCTAGGGGAGAATCTATTTCCTTGCTCTTTCCATCTTCTAGAGTAGGGGTCCCCAACCCCAGGCGCTGACCTGGTCTGTGGCCTGTTCAGAACCGGGACATACAGCAGGAGGTGAATTGTGGGAGAGCAAATCTCCTCCTTCTGTCAGATCAGCGGTGGCATCAGATTCTCATAGGAGTGTGAACCCTATTGTGAACTGCGCACATGAGAGATCTAGGTTGTGTGCTCCTTATGAGAATCTAATGCCTGATGATCTGAGGTGGAACAGTCTCATCCTGAAACCATCCCCCAATAACCCCCATGGAAAAATTGTCTTCCAAAAAACTGGTCGCTGGTGCCAAAATGTTTGAGGACTGCTGTTCTAGAGACTGCCTACATTTATTAGCTTGTGACCCTTTTCCTCCATTTTCAAAACAAACAATGTAGCATCTCTCTGCCTTTCTTCCACAGTCACATTTCCCTCTGACTTTCTTGCCTCCCTCTTCTACTTTTAAGAACCTGTATGATTACACAAGGCTTATCCAAGCAATCCAGGATAACCTCTTTATTTCAAGGTCAGTGATTAGAAACCTTAATTTCATCTGCAACCTTAATTCCTCTATGACATACAAGTTCTGGGCGTAAGGATGTGGACGTTTTAGGAAGTCCATTATTTTGTCTACCACATGCCCCTTCCATGATGCCTTCTCAGACTATCTTAGCTTTCATTTACCTCTTTCTCTACATTCTTACAGGATGTACAGTCTATTAGATATTCTGTCATTTGATTATCCAGTGCTGCTTTCCAGTTGTTTCATGAATGCCAGAGTTAGAGTTGGCAGCATACTTCTTGAAAATAAAAATTATATTACTTTTTCCCCACAGAATGGAAAAAGGTAAACATATAAAAGATCTCAATAAAAACTATTGACAAGTCAAAAAAACCCACTTTCCATAAAAGCCCAATCTCAAGGTTATATTGTTTATAAAAATTTTGTCACAAGTAGAGGATTTTAAATTACTTGCAACATAATTTACCAAACTGAAAATATTCTGAGCAGTAGTCAAGTAAACTTATTATTCAAGTTATCAAATATTTAGAAGATTATTGCTATGAGAAATTTAAGAAAATATGTCCCTCAGACATCGTAAAAGAAGCAACTGCTAATTTATTCATTATTACTCTTTGTACATACAGGGAAGATTTTAATAATTAACACCAATGGGTTGGACAAATGGTGCCATTTATTCAATACATCAAAGTATGCTGGGCTAAAAAAAGTTAAGCATCTCTGTATTTTAACATATATCTAGTAATTTCGGAATTAACCTCTTAAAAGATGAAGTAGTTAAATTCTGAAATTCTGATGAAGAAGGAACGAAGAAACTTTCTAGTTAATCTTGTCTCCTACTCAATGTGTTCCTAAAAGAAATGGAAATAGTTTTTCAGACTGATGACTGAAATGTCGGTACTCAAGGGAATGGAAGATGGATGGAGTCACACACATTGAAAATGCATTCTTTAATTTGTAAAAGAGAATGGAGACAGAGATGAGTAATTGTTAGCCAGATCCGTAGAGGAGAAGTTATGAGACAAGAAAAGATTCTCAAAGGGGAGTGTAGGGTCACTAGTGGGCAGGGGGCAGGATAGTGGGCCATATGTTTACTTAGTAGGAAGAATAATGCCCCAGGACAGAAAGAGCAGTCAGAAAGCTCTGAGTGACACGAGTGCACTGTCATCAACAACATACCCAAGCAATATTTGTACTAAAGCTGCCTGTAAACCATTTGGGGAACATTGATTGTAAGCACTGAGAATTTTACACTGTGGCCCTCACATGTCCTTGTTCCCCCACATGTCCCAGCCCCCACTTTTACATGTGACCTTATCCCCTCCATGACTGGTCCTATCCACCCCTCTTGAGAAAATTTAAATGCCCATACGATGGCTGCTAATACCAAAGATCAAGTCCTTCCTTTTCCTGGAATCCTCTTTAACCAACATTCCTGAACCTAGCTGAATATCCCTTATTAAAAATTTATAAAAATTCTGTACTTCCACCCCAAGTTAGAATCCTCCCTAGGAGCCTTCTCAGGCCAGCCATTTTCCAGTAAATACTTTTGTTAATAATCAACTTTCTTTTGTGTTACACATACAGAAAACAAAACTAAATTCAAAGGAGAAAGGTATAATTTGCTGTTGGATGTGATAATGTTTTACGGTGTTATGACAGAATTTTAATATATATATAAATTAAATTGGGCTCATCATAATGTAATTCAAGAAGGCTGAAAAATAAACCAATACATTTCAAAAAAATGTGACAAAGATTGAAATAATGTTTTCTTCTTAATGTACTGTTAACTTAAAATTTTAATTAAGAAAATACAAATTTCCTAGGCATAGCAATTAATTTATGTTTTATCATGAGAATTGTGGGAAAGTTTGGGGGTTACTCACAGTTAAAATTGTTTGCTCTAATAATTACTATGTTTTTGTAGTTGTTGAAGTATAAGATATGAAAGAAAACAAAACCTGTACTCATTGCCATTTGGAGTAGGGGGGACTGGATTAAATATTCAGTCAATCCAGTCAATGTCCCTCTGGCCCAATCTTCGGAATTTTTGGCAATGATTTCAAAGGTAGTTCAAAGAAAGTTACAGAGGGTGAGAGATCCAGCAAGGCTCTAAGCTTGGAAACTTATGTAGGCTAAAGCCACCTATCCTGTGTCCAGAGCTTCTAGGATGGGGTGCTACTTCAGACCCAATCTGGACCAGAGCTCAAACCAATACCCTTGAACAGGAGAAGAAAATAAAACGATTGGAGTTCCTGAGATACTGGACTGAGATGGAAGTCAGTCTGTGAGTCCTAAATAAGCAGTCATCACACAAGTCAAACAGTATATGCAGGAAGAGGGAGGCTACAGAACGGGTACTCTAATGCTCGAAGTTTCCTGATGTAAAAAAATAAAAAAGAACACATGCTTATAATTTACGGATAACACTTACTTATAACACTTCCCCTCAATTGGAAACTGTTTGCAGTTATTACAGGGAATCCCAAGGTGTTTGTCCAGTCTCTCTTTTTCTGCTGCAGCTACAAGTTTGCTAGAGTTTTTGAATTCCTCCAAAATCAGTTTTAATGGTGCAAACTCTTTCCTGCACAGAGGACATTTCAACATGGAAGTGTTTGATGTACTCTGATAATTAGCTAAGATCTTCATGCATTTTATATGAATACTATTGCCACAGCCAAACCTATGAGAGATAAAATTGAAGTTTACCATTTGTATAGAGCAGTTTTACATATCCATTGTATATATATATTACATATATATTCATATAAATAAAATTTCCTGTGCTACCATCTTTATTCCACAAAAAAATAGATTCTGAACTGATTTTCAGCTATAGCTTGATTACACACACACACACACACTCACTCATTCTAGTAATCTATCATCTTTAATACATCAGAATTCCAAACTTAAATTTTCCTTCATTCCAATGAAATGGTGAAAGATTTTGCATCATTAAAATATTTTCATTTGTAAAGTGAGAATGAATATAGGCTTAACACAAAGGAAAATAATAATAATTATTATTTTAATAAAATGCTTCACTGAGAGCAGGGGTGCCACCATACTTTTCCAGAAGTCACACAATACATGGTAGTACCAAAGAAATATCTGCTGAGAGAAATACCATTTTGGAAAGTAGTTAATAATTTTACAATATGCAATAGAAGCAGACACATGAACAACTACAGTGTGGACAAAAGTTTTGTTAAATTATCAGAAGAAAAAAGAATGATCAGGAGAAAAAAATTGCAATGGAAAATGACTGTCCAAATTTTTCAAGTCCAACTTTTTAGTGCTGTGAAGAAAAGTATGAACATTAGACTCTCAATAAAGATTTAAAGTATAATAAAAAAAGTTAAAAATAAAATAAAATAAAATAAAATAAAAGTAGACAGCTGATCTGAGGTCTAACAAAACAAGAATTGGTTATGTAGACAGAATGAAAGGGATGAGAGAAATATTATTGTTGGCATTAATGAGTAAAAAAAAAAGATTTGTACATATGTGAAAATTGAATTATTTAGGTTTAAAGATAGAATTTTGAAAAACTAAAAATAATTTTTGTAATTTCAAAGTAAAATAATCTTTACTTTCAGGAAAGTCTTTATAACTATAATAAACCATCATATTTATTCATGTGTATAAAATAAAAACACAGAAATTACTCTACTCTTGTTACTTAAGGTGGGAAGAGGAATAATTGTGGAATTATGTTTCAGTTTTTACCCTTGTAGTGTAGCTCAGAAAGATTTAGAGTAAGAGCATATATTTAGCTCAAAACATATATATACACACACATATATATGTTGCTTCCTAACATATATGTTATATATAATATATATATTTCTATGATATATATATTATAGATATTATATTTATATTGTAATATATTATAATATATTTATATTATATATATTATATATATGTGTGTGTGTTAGGAAATAAAAGAATGTTAATTAAGTATAAATTAGCAGTAGGTAAAGTTGCCTATTTTTTCCCTATCATGTCTCCTAAGGTAATAAATCAGAAATATGTTTTAGAATTTTTAATTAGTTTTAAGAATCTAAAGAAAAAGTACATCACCTGCAAAAGGTGACAGGAAGCTTTTTCTCTAAAAGGAGCTCTTGACAAATAGAGCAGATATCCTCCGAATCAATTTCCTTCTGTTTAACGTACCCATCTTCTTCAACATGTTCATTTTCGTCATTTGTTCCTGGTTGGGGAGTTTGAACTCGATGTATCCCCCGAAGCAAGTCACTTATCTCTCTTTCTCCAAGACCCAATTGTAAAGCAGCTAGTGAGAAATCCCAAAGTATTAAAATCCAGTCATAAAATTGGAGCTACAGAGAGGTAACAACTTATGCTGAAAGTTAGAATTTTCTTTCAAATATCAGAGAGACAGTTTTGATTGAATTATCACACTGACATTGACCCCTTCTTTACATTTTTTTCAGAGCCAAAATGTCAGAAAAGAGTCATTTAAAAAAATATAAAATTTATTATTTTTTCTTGTAACTAAAAAAGAGTCAATGTAAACAGTGCACTTGAATATGATAGTGTTCATCCTTGGATTGGTGTTACAATCATGTCTTATACTTCGACCTGTTCACTAGTCCATAAACAAATATTTTGTCAACATATAAGAATATTAAAATAAATGGGACATGAATACATAAGGAGGAAACTGATATCCGAGTAGCTACTGTAATTATTTGTTAGATGAATAAGTGAATTAAATAATAATGGAAGAGCAAGACTTAATTAATTGTGCCTATTTTCTGTTTCTGTTTTGTGTACCTACAAAAGCATGTCTCATTAGTCTTATCCTCAACAGATTTGGTCAGTGTTTCTCAGGACAATCTATTAGTTACTATATTGCTTGCACCATTGGGATGTGCATTTTTTGAATTCTGTATTTTCTCCATCCTGCAATCCTTAAAGGAATGATGTTCTAAGTGCCTATAGTATTGATCAGGGAATCCTAGATTCTTCATTCCTTGGCCCATCCCTTTGCTGCTTCCCCCTTCCATCTCCTACTCCTGAACATGTCATAATTTAAATGCTAGTTGTTATCGGTCCCCTGCCTTCTATTGATTTTATGTATCTTTTTAATATATATGAATTAAAAATTATTTCCAAGATAATGAAATGCTCTGTTTTTCTGGAAAGACCCCCCCAACTAAATACTAAAATACTGAAAACATCACAGTTACATTTCAATACAGAAATCGCGGTTCCCTGTCAGATGTTATGGCAAGTGGACTGTGGGAGGGCATCATACATTAATTAACCATTACTTTGGGGAAGAAGGGCTATTTGTCACAAAGACACAGCAACATCTGCTCTCTAAAAAAGGAGAGAAAAATAAAGAACAAAATATTGTGCTTTGGGGAATAAAGATGCACTGGGGCAGCAGAAATACTGAAGAATAAAATTTCATAAAAGAAGCTGGCCACAAAGTGTTCTGTGTGGTAAAATGTGAATTGGAAAATAAAAGGAAGAAACAAACTCTTCTAAAGTGAATTCGGAAAAATTAATGTATAAGACTATGCAGGAATATTTTGAAAGAGAAGAGCAAGACAGCTAACCGGGACTGACATCACAATGTGTTGTACAAGTAATAAATGTAATAATATATGAGATGCTCTAAATAATAAACATTGTTAAACAAAGAGGAAAAGAAGGATTATCCAATAACTGTTACCGAGATAACTGGGTGGCAATATGGAGAAAATTAACTCAAACCAAATACCAACCTCCAACTTATACCAAAACAACTACACACTGGTGCTATTATATAATAAAGAACAAAAATAATAAAATGAGCAGAAAAAACTCCAAAGGACTATTGATACTATGGAAGAAAGACAATTTTTAAAGGGTTGAAACAATAAACATGAAAAGAACAGATGATCCAATTTAATAACACAAAAACTCCTATATGTAACAAAATTTAATAAAGCCATAGAGAAAAAACTGATAGCAGATTAGAAAAACATTTGAAAAAAGTAATGCTTATAATAATTAAGAAATGTTTGCAGTTTTATCCTAATAAATAGCCAAAATACAATTCACATAAAACACAAATAGTAAACAAGGCAGTGGAAGATGTTCAATTTTATTTGCATCAAAGGCAAATGAGTTAAAATAAGAATAAAGCACAGACACTAAAACTGACTGAATAAACACTAATAAACATTACTATTTGCTTGCCTTATGTTATTTCTTTTGTATTTAAAAAAGTTATTTGAAGGCATTTTAGATCTTTCATAAAGGAATGTTAAATAAATATACCAGAGAATAGAAACTATTTTCTTATTTAACTTACCAGGCATGGATAGATTACTTTGAACCTTGTATCTGGTATTTTTCCTGCTTTGTGTGGCTTTCTTTCCAAAATTATAGAAATATTACTAACATGGCAAAATATTTCTATGTGTCTTTATTTTCATATTTCTTAAATATGCTGTTAATATCTTTCTTTGTATGCTTAAGTACTATAGTTAAAATGTGCCAAAAACATGAATCCAAAAAACAAATAAAACTTAAAGAAATTGACATATTGCTGAAATCACTGTAAATCAGCAAAAGTATTCTGGAAACATATTTGGCAATACATGGGGGGGAGACATAAAAATATTAACACTTCTACTCCAAAACACAGTAAGACTATAGGCTAAGGAAATATTTGAAAAGAACAAAAAGCTTCACGTACAAAGAATATAACAAGCAGTTAGAAATAAATGCCTAATAGTGGAAGAATGTTAAATTGCTTATAATATACCATATTTAGTGAAATATTAGCTAGCCTTTAATGACTTTCATTACAGAGATTATATAGCATGAAAATATAAGGTAACAGTGTGATAAAAGCAGAACACAGAATTCTGACAGGCTATTAGGCTGTTTTACGATATATATAAAATCATAAAAGGAAAATAGAAAATAAAAAGTTTACATCTTTCTGGTGAGAATTTAGAAAAATTTCCTTTAATGAGGTTTTAATTTTATTCATAATTATTTAATTCCAAAAAGACGATAGTATTCACTAGTTATTGTATTTAAAAGGAACTATCAGGTGGTAAATCTAGCTTTTGTTGGGAAAATGTTTGTGAAAAAAAGAATGTTCAGTGTTCAAAAATTAACATTTTTCATAATAATATTCCCATATAATCATTTTTGTCGGTCTTTGAAAAGAGAGTCTCAGGTTTCTTATATGCAACACTGGAATGTAGATAATTGCTTCCAGATTCCTTTTAGAAAAGAATCTCTGAATGATGTTCAAAACATTACTCTTCCATTACAAGTAACATTCCCTCCACACTTATTTAAATGCTATACATAATCCCAATGAGTAATTATTTATAGTTTTCTTTATTTTTCATGTATGTTTATTCTAGCTTTAATTTAAATGATAAATTCTAAGATCACTAAGACTTTCTTTGAATATTATTAGTCTCTAGTATTACATTGTACACATGGGATTTTCTCAATGCTTACTAACTAAAATTTCTTTTAAATACAAGACATAAAAAATCTTTATTTCAGAAGGAAATATAAACTCTCAAATTATATAGGATTAATTTTAAACATTAAAAAATTCCCTACTGTAGACTGAATGGTTGCTGTCTTCGATAAGTGCAAAGAATAATACAATGTAATATATTAAATTGATCAATACAAAATTGCTGTGTTTGCAGATAAAAGACATTCATATACTAGCAATACATACGATTCAATTTATAAAAAGCACCTAGCAGAGCTCCTGGCTAATATGTGGTACAATAAATATTTGTTGAATTTAATTGGGTAGAACTGCACTGTTGAATATGGTAGCCATTAGCCACAGGTAGCTATTGTGTACTTGAAATTTGACGAGTGTGACTGACAAAACAAATTTTAAATTTTGTTAAATTAAAAATTTAGTTTTTAACTTAAAGCTGATAATCTAGAGTTACAGAAAAATGTATAAGTATGTAACAATTTGGATATGTGAATCTATTTTTCAGCTAAAAATTTTGAGGAAGTCTATGTACAGATCAAATATTTCCATTGAAAATATAGTGTCAGAGTTGAGATCTACTGTAAGTATAACAAACATGCTAGATTTCGAAGACTTAGTATAAAAAAAGTAAAATAGTTCATAACTTTTATATTGATTACATGTTGACACAATAATATTTTGATGTACCGGGTTAAGTTAAAATACATATTAAAGTTACTTCCCTGTTTCTTTTTACTTCTTATAATATGGCTACTAGAAAATTACATATGTATGTTATATTTCTATTGGACAGCCTCAGTATTGAAGCTTGTGAAAATGATATGGAAGAATAGTGTAGAGAATAAGACTTTGGAGAGAGGGTCAACATTTAACTTCAGTGAATGCAATGGAGAAGTCAAAAAGAAAACAATATGTATAAAACCATACAACCTAGTCATCACGCATGAAGGGACTGAGAGAGAGGCTTAAGAAGAGGCTGACATTTTAGAAAGAATCTGCCTATCTAGAAGGTGAAAGACAAAGTGCAAAGTTCAGGCATTGGAAACAAGGGGGCTACACAGAATGGTACTAAGGGCTGAGGAAAGTGGAACAAAGGTAAGAATGAGTATGGAGAAATAGAAACACTTGAGAAATATGTAGGATGTAAAACAAGCAGGATTTGTGGTATGGGTAGATACATGGCAGAAGAGGACGAGAGAGAAAAAAATCAGAGAGAATATCAAGGTTTACAGCTTTGAAGAGAAAATAAAAAGGAAAGCCAGTATGTGAGGTAGGGAATCTAAGAGGGGAGCACAGATGGAGAAATCAGTATTTAAGATGCCCATGGGACCTCCAAATTGAGCTGCCCAGAAAGCAACTGGAAATACTGGTCTGCTGGTAAGATTGGGAATCACTGATACAGAGTTAACAGTTGGAGACATGGAAAATGGGAGACATTTCTAAAAAAATATGTAGAGTGAAAAAAGAGAAAATCCCTGTGAAACACTAATGGTAATTTATTATCTGGTATAATTTTTAAAATATGCCTACTGTGATTGTAATTGTATAATAGCTAGGGGGAGATAAACTTGCCTAAATAAAACCAATTCTTTTTGAATAGAAAAAATTTAAAACTAATTATCACTTTAATTATTCATGAATATCAGAAACATTTATTAATACTTTTAAAAATGCAGTTGTTAGATGGGTCTAGTATTGGTCAAACAATTCCTTAACTGCAGTTAACCCTTTGACAATGACAGTATCTTTATTATAAGATGTACAAATTTAAGTGACTTGTATTGCAATTATTTTTCTTTCTCTCTTATTTTTGAGAACTCTGGAATTTAAACTTATATAAATATATAACTGACTCTAAACTCAATTTAAGTACTCACTTAAAAACTACATTTTACTCTGCTTTTGTTTAGCAAAACAATTTCATTCAGCAAACATTTTTGAATAAAATAATGTGCCATGCCAACAGTCTATTTCTGGGATCTAAAAAAATCACATTTGCTATTTTTCTCACAATTAAAATAATTTTAGACACAGAAACCACTGTAACCTTTTCTTAGAATACGTAAATGTTTTCCTACTTAATAACTGGCCATTGTTTCATACCTGTTTTTATTAAGTGCCTATGAGTTTGAAAATGACATATAAAGTTACATTTTTTTTAAAGATGAAAAATGTTCCAAGTGTCTTAAGTTTAAGAAGCTGAGCTACTGATAGTTACCAGATTCCCTAGAAAAATAACCATCTAAATTTAGAAAATGTTAAATAAAACATTCTTATATTTGTTAACTTCAAAGTAGTAAAATAAAAAAACAAAAACAAAAAACCCAAACCCCAAAACTTACATTCATGGTTCCTTGGAAGCTTGAATTTTTTCAACAAGACCCTAACATTCACAAGTAGAAAAAAAATCAAGACATTTATTTTTGACATAAACTCAAAAGACATTTAAAAATATTTAGAATAGAAATTGAATTATAAGATTTATATTATGGAAAGTGTTATGAATAAACTTAAAAATCATCAATTTTCTGTTATAATAGTTGTTAAACTTATGTTTTAAAATAAGCATATGTGAAAAAAGTATGATTAATGAAAACAAATGACATTTGGTGTGAAGAGATTTGTCAGAGAGAGTCCATGTATTTCCTACGACATACAGTTATTCAAAGGGAAAGGATAATGAGGGGATTTAGGTTTTTATGGTACTGCCTTTAAACTTCTCTGGAAAGGCAGTAATTTTCTGGATAGTGTACCAAATGGCTGTTTTCCTACATATACCTCTCTAACGCATGATATAAAAAAATTTTTTTTTAATTTTACCAATTAAAATGGAATGTGACTTTTTAAAAAATGTGGGAAATGCCTATTAAATTATTATTCAAAGATACTAAATATACTTTAGTATATGAAGCACTTTGATTATATTTCCATTTACTTAATGGTTACAATATTGTACAACATGAGTTATATAATAATCAAAAGAGAATACCCTTCCCCTGACGTAAAATGAAAATGGAAAAAAAACTATTTTAAATATAATCATAATACCAAATTGTAAGTTGTGAAAGGACCATATTTTATCTTTATGTCAACTAGAGTAAATAACTTGTGTTACTAGATGCTTAATAAAAAGTGATCAAAATAAAAGAGCAGAAAACTTAGTAAAAACATTAGAAATAATTATATAACATTTTTTACTTCTAAAGAAAAGCACTAGAAATGTGAAAGTAAGTCATAATCTTTTCTTAATTTCTTATTTTTTCATGTTAACTATCAAATAAATTAAAATAATATTAATAATTTGTTAGTATGAGTATAGGTAGGCAAAACAAAATGAGTTGATTTGTATTTAAGCTTAAGGAACTTTTTTTTCATTTCTAAAGGTCAATTACCCTACAAATAGATTCTCACACTAGAGGAAAAATTTCAGATTTAATAGACATAATCTTCAATAGAGTTCTACTTCTATCTTGAAAGATTTATAGTTAAAGTCAACAAAATTATACACTGGGGAAATGACATCCTATTCAATAAATGGTGCTGGGAAAATTGCAGCCATATGCAGAAGAATAAAAGCGGACTCATAACTTTCACCATATACAAAAATTAACTCAAGATGGATTAAAGACCTAAATGTGAGACCTTAAACTACAAAAACTCTTGAAGAAAAACTAGGAAACTCTTCTGGACATTGGCCTGGGCAAAGAATTTATGATCAAGTCTTCATAAGAAAATGCAACAAAAAGAAAAATAGTTTAATAGACTTAATTAAACTATAAAGCTTCTGCACAGCAAATGAAACAATCAACAGAGTAAACAGACAACCTAAAGAATGTTAAGAAATATTTGCAAACTACGTATTTGACAAAGAGCTAACATCCTGAATCTATAAGGAACTGAAACAACTCAACAAGAAAAAACCTAATAACCTCATTAAAAAGTGGGCAAAGGACATGAACAGACATTTTTCAAAAGAAGATATACAAGTGGCCAACAAACATAATAAAATGCTCAACATCACTAATCATCAGAGAAGTGGAAATTATAACCACAATGAGATATCATCTTATACATGTCATAATGACTATTATTAAAAAGTCAAAAAACAACAAATGTCGATAAGGACCTGGAGAAAGGGGAATGCTTATATACTATTGCTAGGAATGCAAATTAGTTCAACCTTTATGAAAAACAGTATGGCGATTTCTCAAAAAACTAAAAATAGAACCACCATGACCCAGCAATCCTATTCCTGGGTATATGGCTACTGGGCAAGAAATCATTATATCAAAAGATAGCTGAACTCATATGTTTATCACAGCACTATTCACAACAGCAAAGATACGGAATCAACCTAAGTATTCATAATGGTGGGCATAAAAATATACCACATTAATAAAATGTGTGTATAAACATATGTATGTACACACATATATATATAATGTAATAGAACTCAGCCATAAAAATTAATGAACTCATGTCTTTTGTAGCAGCATGGATGGAACTGGAGGCCAATATCCTAAGTTAAGTAATTCGGAAATAGAAAGTCAAATACTGCATGTTCTCAGTTGTAAGTGAAAGCTAAACAATGGGTCACATGGACATATAGAGTGAAATAAGACATCAGAGACTACAAAAACTGGGAGGGTGGGAAGGGAGTAAGGCTGAAAAATCACTTATTGGGTACAATGTTCACTATTGGGGTGATTAGTACACTAAAAGTCCAGACTTCACCACTATGCAATATATGCATGTAAGAAACCTGAACGTTTTATAAAAAATAAATAACCTGAACTATTTATAAAAATACATGAAAATTTAAAGTGATTCATAGTCAAATGTTAACTGAAAAGGAAAATATTTTGAAACTTGACTGCCATAGGCCAATAGGGAAAAGGTGAACACTTTCAACCTATGTATACATGTAGAAAATGGAACATTTGATATTCAAGAAAACGTGATTTTGGAAACACAATTTGTGGAAGCACAGCAGTGTCTCAAATGAACCATATAATTATCAGCAGTGATGGGATCAGGATTTTTCCCCCGTTTTATAGTTAGATTTCACATTTGTACATGAGAATCTAAAATTGATTTTTTCTATTTAAAAGCATTAACATTATAAAATGGTTCTCAATTTAAATGTTATTCAATTTTCAGAATAAAATGAAATACTGAAAAATTTATTGGTAAGCTATGACCATTTTAACTTTATATTCCCCAAACACCAAATTTCTTTAATTTTGTTGTTATTGAAACCATGACAAAGGCAAAATATTTAACACACCAAGATGTTCCTTCATGGAAGATCTTCATTGAAAAGTCACTTACCAGCAGATATGCTTACAAAGTTCCCCTCCTTTCAGAAATGTGGAACAGTTACAAACGTGAGGATTTCCTAGAAAAACCTTTAAAGGAAAAATGCATACTTAAAAAGACCAGTAAAATTTGAGAGTTAGAGCAAAACTGAGTTAATAAAAGAGATTTGAAGAGGTAATTTAGTTTAGGTGATTCAAAAAGGTTGAATAGATTCTACTGGAGAATCTTAATTCTTGATACTAGTCTCTAGGCTGATTTTTCATTTCATTATTTATCTTTGTTAGCAAATTAACAAATTAGGATGGTTTTAAAGTGACCTGTCCTTAGGCAGGTGAAAATAAAACTAATTCCCAAAGTCAGAGAAGAAAAAAAGCAAATATCAACCCATAAATTCCTCACTGTAAGGAAATTCTACTTTGGGGTGGAGCTAAGCACCTTTTGTAAGGTAGCTCATTTTGGATTTTTGTTTGGTGCATTTGAGTCGGTGAATTTATTTAATTTTATTCAAGAGGACAAAATTTATTCACCAAGGCTAGTTTGGCTAAAACAATTAAATACAGTAAGTATTGAAGCAACAAAGTAAAAAAAGATGCTTTAAATAAGCACAGACTAGTAAATTGCATCCAATTCTTAAACTTCACGGCACTAACGTAAAATTTTGTAAGTCAACTCCTAGGAGGTAGTGCAGTGGCTAATTTTTGAGTGGTTAAGGATGGGATATGCAATTTTGAAATATCTGTGGTCTTTCAGTAAACTTGAATTTTTATTCATTAATATCTTTCCAAGGTATTGCCATTTAAACCATCCTTCAATAGGGCCTTCATATAGTTTCAGAGTGAGCAAAGAGTAAAGGGAAACCTATTTATTTATTTAAAAAATATTTACAGTATGCTAGCAGATTGTAGAATTTTCATTTCGTTTGATTTACAGGACTAAGGACCACTAACAACAGATCCAAGAACACATGTAATGCAAACCAGATATTCATATAAAGCCTCTGACATTTTCAAGCCTAAAGATCAAGAGCCATCATCTTTTACAAGAGTTGCAGTTTGGTCTTAACCTCCAAAAAAGAAACTTCTAATAAATACTATTTCCTTCTGTAATTTCACGTATTTTAGAGTCTGGAACACTCTTGGGAAGGCGCTTTCGGGGGTGAGGCAGCAAGTATCCGCAGAGATTGTGATGGTGGCTACGCACATTGGGTATGCCAGCGGGGGAACCTGGTGGGCGGGGATGACGGCCAACTGGGGATTGTAGGGGCGGTAGTTACTCGGAAATCCATGTATTCCGGCTCCTCCTCCCTCAGCAGGAAGCCAGTGGGGCCCATCTCTCGTAGGAGGTAGATGCTGCTACTCAGCGCCTGGTCTTGGTGCCAGCTGAGCCTCTCGCTCAAGTGTCTTCGCCTTTCAGAGGCCTTATAGCCTCGGCGAAGCATGCTGGGTGCGGGCGGAGGCGGCCCCTCTGCTCGGCTCACTGAGGCGCCAGCCGGTCTCCAAGACAACGGCGTGCAGGCTGGTTGCCTTGGTGACGGTGGTTGGGCTCGGGGTGTCCCGGTGTGCCCTGCGCCGAAGAAGAGCGGGCGACAAAGGTGCGGGATGGCATGGATTCCGCAACTCGCCCCAGCCTCCACTGCGTTTTGAAGCGACGCCCTTGACTGAGCAGTGTTTTTAATAATCATCTGGCCGACTTGGAAGCTGGAGGCCGAAGGCATAGCTGTCGATTTTCTTGCGTTCCTTCTGCTTCCTCGGGGCAGAGATGGTGAAATCTACTTGTAAGGACAGTTGCAAACCCGATTGCAGTCTGGGCTCTGGATGCCGAAATTATCCTGTGATGATTCATCATCTTTAACAGAAAGCCGAGGTTACAGAGCCCAGAGTGATTTTTGACGTTCCACAATATTCCACGAACATTTTCTGATTGCTCACTATGTGCATAGATTGACTGAGTCTCTGGGGGAAAGATGTAGAAGACAGGAGTTCTAAACCCTAGGAAGTGCATCACCGGTAGTGGTGCCGGCTGTAGTCCCAGCTACTTGGGAGGAAACCAGATCCTTAAGTCATTTCTCTCTGCCTCTCTCTCTCTCTCTCTCTCTCTCTCTCTCTCTCTGTGTGTGTGTGTGTGTGTGTGTGTGTGTGAGGGGAAATGGTCTTCCAAGTGAGGGAACATTTTTTAATTGCATGTTTGGGTAGGGGTGGGTGTTGGGGATGGTACAGCCAGAATGGTGGATGGTGGTGCATCCTGAATGGTGGCACAGAATCCATTGACTATGGGTACATGAAACTTACAAATCTGTATACTAAGGAATAAGAGTTTCAAGGTATGCAATGTTTGTACCTCCAATAATTTAAATTGTCTCTGAGGTTTGTTTACCACGTTTTAGGGGGAAAACTGTAATAAAGTATGGGTCAACATTTTGAGTCATAATTACTGAAAAAAGAAGCCACATTACTAGAATCTCTATAGGAAATTAAAAGCAGGAGATAGCACTACTTGGAGGTCCAGTAACCTTTGCCTTGGTGGCCAAAGATAGAGCATATTTGTCCTATTTTATCATGGGCAGAAATCATAACTAGATTATGTCAACAGCAGGAGAGGTCTCAGAAAATGGCAAGGGCAAAAGATGAAAGAAGATGATGGTAATGGCAGCTTTCACAGGTGAGACACCTGGATAAACATCATCCAACCCTTAAAATCTTAGGTCTAAGGTCTAAGGTTTTAATTTACTAAATTTTATTTTTATTCTCCTATTCTGACTAATAACAACTCACATTCATACTACCATACTCCCAATTTTAGAATCAATTTAATGGTACTAGATGTTAAAGAAATACATTATAACATTAGAAAGAAACTCACATATCAAGAGCAAAAGGAATTATAAATTGGATTAAATTATTTTACATATTGATATGTATAATTTTAAAAACTCAATAAATTAATGACTCCATATTTGCTATATAATATGATGAGTTGGGCTTCAGAGTGAGGACATTTTATTCAGCCATCAATTTTTTTTTCTCTCTTTATATATATGTGTGTACATATAAAATAAAGTTATAAAATTTTTAAAAGCAAACAGCAAAAATTGTTAAAGCTGTTGTGTTTTAGTTATAGTTAGTGATACTTGTTTACTTGCTCCATGTATAAGTGATAAACATTTTCAAAGGGTCGCATGTTTAAGACACAATAGTCATTATATCAATGGAATATAGGTTCATAAATTCCATTTTGGGAGATGGTAAAAATAATGGTGTTTATGCTTTCATAGAAGTTAAAAAGTGAAAGCACAGATTGCTAGACAGAACTTCATTCTATTTGTAAGATATTTGTTTTGATATCTGTCAGTTATGACTTTAAAAACATTTTTATAGTCAGGTGACTATCCCATATGTTTGCTTCATCTCTTAAGAGTGTGTGATAGGGGTAATATTTTGAAAATATTAAATTGGAGAATTAAATATCCTCCTTCAGGTATATTTTGTGGCATATTTCCCCATGTGAGAGGGAGGTGGTTACTGCAAAAAATAAAGCTGTGGGCTGGGTGCGGTGGCTCATGCCTGTAATCCCAGCACTTTGGGAGGTCAAGGCTCGGGGGATTGCTTGACCTCAGGAGTTTGAGACCAGTCTGGGCCACATGGCAAAACCCTGTCTCTACAAAAAATACAAAAATTAGCTGGGCATAGTGATGCGTGGCTGTAGTCCCAGCTACTTGGGAGGCTGAGGTGTGAGGATCACTTGAGCCTGAGAGGTGGAGGTTGCAGTGAGCAGAGATTGTGCTGCTGCACTCCAGCCTGTGTGACAGAGTAAGACCCTGTCTCAAAAAAAAAAAAAAAAAATGATGCTTGAGTTTCATGGATCGATAAACCTGAGTTTCTTGGATTAATTTTTAGCCTCTTTAGCAATACAATTGTCATGAAAGACAGGTATTAAAAAGTTATGATGGCTCCCGTTAAGACAGAAAAAACTGAACCTAGAGTATTAGACCTTGGAATTATGTGGAAAATAATGCTCTAGGAAGTAGGAAGAAGAGTGATGGAAGTTACTAGAAGAAGTCAGCTTGCCAGTCTCCAAATGGGCATGTGTGAGTTGGGTTGAGGGCAGAATATATGGAGTGATGGATTGAAACATTGAGATGAGTTTAAGATGACTGAATACCTGGAGCAGGTGTGTGTGTATAGCATACTTCTGTAATGGTGTTAGAGAGTTGCAGGCTACTAGGAAACTTCAGCTTTTTGCCATGTCTAACACATGGCAAGCAATATTCAGAGGTGCCTGTGGAAGACAGGTAAATGATCTGGTTCTCAAGGATTAAAAACATGAAATGGATACAAGAGTTTGTGTTTATTTCTAGAGATTAGGCACAAAAGAAAGGCGGAATACTGGTATCTGACAAAGAAGATACAGAATTAATTGACTTCAAGACAGGAAGCAAATAGAACTAAGGATTCCAGAGGGAGGCACCAGCACAACCACCTTAAAAAAAGTCAAAACTCGCAACTCATTGTTCACTAACAAGGAACAATTCAGACTGCCCATATTGCAGAAGTGACCAGCAAGAGTCTAGGGGACACTGTGTAAATTTAAGGTCATCAGCTTTTATCAGACACGTGTTTACAGAGCTTTTATTTCCTCATACACTCATGTATCTTTTTGAGATGAAATAGGGAATGAGTGGAAATCTAAAATTCTAGGCATTTTATCCTTAATAGTGATTATGATGGTCTTAACATTCCACTTAGCTTGACTAAACTTTAGACAGATTTTTTCCTGACTGTAGATTCTTGACCTCCCTTTTCTTAGAGTATTTACTTCGGAAAACTTGGAATTATAAATTCTTTCTCTACCCCTTTAAGATGTAAATATTCTTGCAGCCTCTTGCAGATGTGACAACTAGTCATGTCTTTCTCAAGGACCTGGGAGGCATTCTTTGAAATAGAATCAACAATAAAAATAGTGCTCTCATATCCTAGTCTTTGCAGCAGCATAGAAGCCTAATTTAGATAAGTGCCAATTAGCAAATACAGGTGGCTTAGTCACATCGGCCAACCTTCACCCTAAAGTCCTCCAGTACTTTTCCACTAGTTTACCTCCAGGTGCAGGAAACCACCATGGCACGTGTGAATCTATGTAACAAAACTACATGTTCTGCACATATACTCCAGAACTTAAAGTATAATAATAATAAAAAATATAAAAACTGCCACCTTTTGTTTCAGTAGTCATGTTTAATCTCACTCCCATATTGCAGTAGACTTTAATAAAGTCTTCCTTGCTTGTTTAACTCCATCCAATGCAGTTTTTCTTTGACAGTGAACACCATTTATCTAAAAGACTATTTGGTAATTAAGTCAGGCTAAATTATATTTTGCTGAGTTTTTTTCTTGTGAACAAAGAAAGTGAAGTCTATCAAAAGCAACTGGACCATTTATAGAGAAAATATTTTAAACTTTTTGCACATAAAAGTGTAATATGAATAAATATATAACCCACTATGAGTGTGACTGGGACTTTAAGATGCCAGAATAAGTAGATAATGTTAGTTTCTCCCCCATTGACTAGCCTAAAAAAAAGTCAGGTTTCAACCTCTGACAATGAAGAGAACTAAAGAGGGCTGAGGTAGGCAGAATTTTCAGAATGACCCCAGTGACCCCAATGACCCTTACCCTTGTATAATTTCTTCCTCTGTGAGTATGTAGTGTTATGTGGCAAAAGAGATTTTGCAGGTATAATTGTGGTTACTAATCATTTGATTTTGAGTTAATTAAAAGGGAGATAACTATGGTTGGCCTCATGTTATCTCATAAACTCTTTAAAGGCAGTTTTCTCTGGCTGGTGACAGAAGGAGAAGTCAGAATGGAAGCACTTTTTTTTTTTTGGCCAGCTTTGAAGATGGAGGGGGCCATGTGACAAGGAATTCTGTGGCCTCTGGAAGAAGAAAGTGGCCTCTGGCTGACCACCAGCAAGGAAATGGCGTCCTTAGACCTTGAGCAGCAAAGGACTGGATTTTTGGCAGCAACTTGAATGGGCTTGAAAGCAGATTCTTCTGCAGAGCTTCCAGAGAAGAGCACAGTCTGGATAACACATTGATTTCAACCTTGTGAGACAGTGAGCAGAGAGCCTAGCTGAGACTGCCTGTACTTCTGACCTATATATCTGTAAACTGGTAAATGGATATTGTTTTAAGTCACTAAATTTGTGATAATTTCTTTTGCAGCAATAGAAAAAGAATATGGGCCACTGGCAAATTAACAGTTTCAACAACCTACTAGAAGAACAAATATGGGTGGAAGAATGCTGACTGATGAAATGAGGAGTAATTGATGGCAAGAACATGGAACAGATTACTTCTCATCTGCCAGCATTGGGTTGGACAATAGAATCACTTTAGCTAGTTTTACTTACAAAGGAATTTACTATAGGATATATGTTAGCTTGTAAGCTGACTAGAAGGGCCCAGAATCAAGCTTTAATTCCACCATAAAGTGAGGCATTCAGGAAACTTATTCACTTATACCATGAGATTTTTCCAGTGGAAATTCCTCTGAGTAATTCAAAAAGCTAGGGACTAAACATTGTACCTTTATTCTCATTGTTGCAGTGAAAACAAAGGACTTCATAACTGTGATTGCTAGTTGGGCTGCGTGGTCTCAAGAACTTTATTATTGCCTTTTAAGTCCTGGCAGAAGACAGTCAAGTATTTACAATCTAAAAGTTAAAAAAATCTGGAGAATATAGAAAGGTGGTAGAAAAAAATTGGAGAGTTACCCAAATGGATAAGGGGGCAGGAGAATTCAAACAATTTGACAAGCCGCAAGACCAAGATATTAAAAAGACAATCAGAATAAGAAGGGTTTTTTTGTTGTTCTAGAAATGATTTTTTAATTAAGAAACTCAACAGAAATTTTGAAAGATAAAGTCAATTATCTAGATGTAGAGCAAAAAGAAAAAAAGATGGGAAATATTAAAAAGAAAGAAAGAGGGCTAAGCAAAAATGTACAAATTTAGACCATTATGATTTTCAAAAGGCAGAGTGAAGGGAAGGAAATTATCAAAGATGATAATAGAAAAAATTTCCTAGGATAATTGGGAGAACTATATCTTCAAATAAAAAGGGCTTGTCAAATGCTGAGCAGTACAAATGGATAATGATTCATACCTAGATATGTGGCTGAGAAATTTTGAAGTGTTGAAAATAAAGAGAAAAACCTAGCCATTTACAAAATGAAAAAAAGATACAAATGGGCAAAAACAAGATAAGAATTAGAGTCTTTATTTGCATCAGGGATCCTAAATGACTTGGAAAAGTTCTGAGGGAAAATGATACTGACACTAGAATTTCATGTCTAGCTATGTTATCAAACAAATGTAAGGACAAAATCAAGTCATTTTCAGATATATAGGATTCAGAAAGCTTATCCCCCATTCATGAATAATGAGTAAAGCACAGGGATATATGTGAGAAAAACCAGGAATGTATAATTTTATGTTTAAATGGTTCTTATTATCACCAGCTCTTCTTTTTATATCATAGCTTCTCCATTCTCTTTATTTAGCAGATTCATTTCTTGGTTGGTTTGAATGACTTCTTGAATAATTTTTTGCGGAGAAAGCATGAGCAGTATACTTTTTGTCTTGAATAACCTAAATTATTTAAAATTGCTTTCACACATAAATGACCATTTGGCTGGTTATGCAATACTTGGATTAAAATCTTTCTCCTACAACTCTAAAGATATTGCTATATTTTTGCAAGTGAACCATAATATATAGGGTATAAATCTGACACCAGCCAAATTTTTTAACCTTTATGTATTGATAGCGTGTTTCTTCCTGGAAGATTTTAAATTCTTCGTTTTTAAGACTTCAACCAAGATAATTTCATAAGTTGTGTTTCACTGATTTTTTCTGCTATGTCATCAACTGACTTTTTTATTCTGTGACTTTATTGATTATTGCTTCTGTTCTATTGCTTCAGATTCTTTTTAAGGAACCCAAATTATCTTGTACTTTGTTCCTATTTTATTTGCTTGTTTTTAGTTAGTCTTATCTATTGTTTTATTCTTCCTCTTTTTTTTCTCAATCTTCTGCTTTCAGGGAGAGCTTTTCATGTTTTTCTTCTTTATCCTGATGCATTGAAAATTATGTCATTTGCATATTTATTTTAGAACACTTTAAAAATTATCGTTCTTTTGCTATCTTTGCCTGTCGCTCATGCAGTTTTAAAAAATCTCAGCCACTTGTTTAATTGCAGATAGTTATTATATAACATTTTTAACTTTTTTATAGAGGCTATGTTTTAGCTAATTTTACTAATCATATAAAACAGATGTTATTAAATATAATATCTTTTTAAAAAGCACATGCTTTCTCTACCTCTTGAGTGGTATGCCTTTTTGTTATTGTTACAGAATTTTTCCTAGTTGCATTTTTCTTTTTATTCATTTTTAATAAGGTTAATTCCTTCCAAGTTTGGTATTTGCCCCTAAAAGAGGACAGATGGAGTCTTCTCGTTTTGCCTCAGTTTCTACTTGGGATTATCAGAATCCTCTTGTAGCATTTTAGACATGTGGAATTGTTCGTAGTTCAGTGATCTGGGAGTAGGAAGAAGCTAGGACTGTGGTCAATACCACTTGGGGAACTTGTCTCTGTGAGGTTTCTTCTTGTATTTTGTGAAACAATTTTTTCAGCGGTTTTACCCACTGTGGTCCAAGCTCCTTTCTAAATCTGTTGCCCACAGCATCAAAAAGACGTCTGATGTTAAAGGGCAAAACTCCTTACTAACGACACTAGTATTTTATTTTGTGTGGCTTTCTTTATCTTTAGGTTCTTGAAGTCATCTTGCTGTCCCTGTTGCTACTACATTTCACATAGTCAGGGTTCAAGTCACTGTTTTTTGTAGACAAGCTCCTTGATTACTAGCACAGTCTACATCAGGGGTGTCCAATCCTTTGGTTTTCCTGGGCCATATTTGAAGAAGAGCTATCTCGGGTCACACATGAAATACGCTAACACTAATGATAGCTGATGAGCTAAAAATATTGCAATAAAAACCTGATAATATTTTAAGAAAGTTTACGAATTTGTGTTAGGTTTCATTCAAAGCCCACCTGGGCTGCATGTGGCCCATAGGCCATGGGTTGGACATGCTTGGATGGTGTATCTTCCTGGTTCCTCTTGCACAATTCTCTTCAAATAATAAATAATGCAGATCAGTGTTCCAGGTTTTCTTCTATACTTTGCATGTAGTTCATCTTTATGTCATAAAGAAGTCAAGTAGGGTCAGATGCTTTGTTTTAGCTGCCAACTGGATTCTGGGAACTTTTTTTTTTTTTTTAATTGAGACAGGGGTCTCACTGTGTCGCCCAGGCTAGAGTGCAGTGGCACCATCTTGGCTTATTGCAACCTCTGACTCCTGGACTCAAGAGATCTTCCCACCTCAGCCTCTTGAGTAGCTGGGACCACAGGCTCACATCACCACACCTGGCTAATTTTTTTGTATTTCTTAGGTGGAGATGGGATTTTGCCATGTTACCCAGGCTAGTCTGGAACTCCTGAGCTCAAATGACCTCCCAACCTTGACCTCCCAAAATGCTGGGATTACAGGCATGAGCCACAGCACCTGGCTTGGGCACTATATTTTATGAGGGGTTCTTAGAACATTTAAAAGGGCATGCGTTTTAAAAAGGCACACATATGAAAGAATACAATTTTGATCTATGTCATTCAAGAGGGCTTGATGTTTTAGAGAGACAGACTTTGGCTCATTGTAAAAAGGAACTTTTGAACAATTTCAGCTTTCCAAAAATGAACTGGCTCTCTCACGCTGCTTGGAGATTCCTATCACAGAAAACATTTCATGGCATTCTGAATGCCAATATTCAGGGTTACTGTGGAAGGTTTTCCTGCCCAGATGGGAAAGTGTCCTAAATATCCTATCTAAAAGACATTTCAGCTTTAAGAGTCTATGATTATTTTGTTTTAAATTATATGACAAAGCTTTAAATGTTGTTTTGTTGTTTTAAAGCTTAAGCTAGTTGCCTCTCATTGTTTACTTCGCATAGAAACTGTGTCTAATTTGAAATTTATACACGTTTCAGTAGTATTCATGAATCTTTCCTATAAATATAAAAATGCAATATTATCTTAGTTACCATACTAAAAGAAAATCAATGTGAACGCATTTTGAGAGTTTTCTAAACATATACACAACTTCCAAAATTCAATGTGTAAATGTTAAGTATCTTATTCATTGGAGGATCTTTCTTGTGGAACTCTTGGGCCTTAATGTCACCAGTGTAAATATTTGATGTTAGGGTCTATGTAAATAAAAAACAAATTAATATTCAATAAAATTGTGTATTTTTTTGTCTTAATTGTTTAATCATTATCTTGGAAAATACATCCAGTCTATTTCTTCTCTTTACCATCCAGATGGTGATTTTTCTGATATTATATTGGCATTATTCTCAACTGCAAAGCTGATCTATAATTAGAATATATTATTGAATATTGCCTTTGTAACAAATGACAACACCTGCAATTCTCAGAGAAGAGCCAAACGAATATGATTATAAATAGAAAAATATGACATTCCTTAAGCAAAAGGAACGGAAGTGTGTGCGTGAGTGTATGTGTGTGTGTGTGAGAGAGAGTGTATGTGTGTGTGTGTGTGTGTTTGTGTTCAGAGTCAGCAAGAATACATCGTACTTTGACATGGGAGAAATTTTTTTTTTTGAAAAACTAATTTCAACTTCTAATTTAGATGTCGGTGGTACATATGCAGGTTTATTATATGGGTATATTGCATGACACTAAGGTTTGGAGTACAAATAATTCTGTCACCCAGGCAGAGAGTGTAGTACTTAATAGGTAGGTTTTCAGTCCTCCCCACTTACTCTGTCTCCTCCCTCCAGTATTCTCCGGTTTCGATTGTTCTCATCTTTAAATATCTATAAGTGCCCAATGTTTAGCTTCCACTAATAAGTGAGAATATGTGGTGTCTGGTTTTCTGTTCCTGTGCTAATTTGCTTAGGGTGATGGCCTCCAGGTGCATCCATGTTGCTGCAAAGGATATAATTTGATTCTTTTTCATGTCTGCATGGTATTCCACTGTGTATATATACTACATTTTCTTTGTCCAATCCACCATTGATGGGCACCTAGGTTGATTCCATGTATTTCCTATTGTGAATAGTGCTGCAATGCACATATAAGTGTGTGTGTCTTTTTTGTAGAATAATTTATTTTTCTTTGCATATATACCCAGTAATGGGATTGCTGGGTCAAATGGTGGTTTTGTTTTTAGTTCTCTGAGAAGTCTCCCTGGGAGAAATCTTAAAGTGACATGATGCCTCAGAGCAAATATCCATGTGAATATTATCCCATCTTTTGATTTCCAAAAATTATTTCCTGAGCTCCACTGATGTGGTTCTATATTGGTCTGTGCAATGTTGGCATAAGTAAGACAAAGAAAAAAAAAAGAGGGCTCTACTGAACACCTATGCTTATCTCTCGGTAACTCACTCCTTCTCGAATCTCTGGTACATAGGAGGTAGCATGCATCATTTTACCTCTATTTACAGCTACTTGGACCAAGAGTGGACACTATATTTAATAAGAGTTCACAGACTAGTCTGACTTCAGTGGCCTGGCTCACAAAGATGGTCTAGGCTTCCTTTGTTAGAAACGGAGTTCAGATTTGAGGAAAAGGGTTGTTTTCTTTTCTGGCAGGGGGTGTTGTCATGGGGGTATAGTAATAAGCAGATTTGTGAAGTGCTGCATGGTCACACTAATGACAAAGCACTAAAGTAAAGCTTTTTGGACTCCTGCTGCCAAAGTCACCAGAGCTACCATGAATATATGACGCTCTCTAGTCCTAACCTCACTGAACTTTATTTCTATTGTAGTCCCTCCTTCCAGATTATTGTGTGATTTCTTAGTTATTTACTACTATAAACCTGCTTGTTTGAACTAGTTCAAGTGAGTCTCTGTTTTTTTGTGACCAAATGAGTAACAAAAATGATTCTCTGCATTAATTTAATGGTTGTAGAGATGTAAAAGAAAGAATGGGTTTAAGGTGTAGAATCAAAATACCTTAGAAATCCAAAAGATATGGATGATAGGGAGAAGGAAGAGTCAGAGATGAGTCCCAAACCCTTGCCAATGGGTAACACAGAAGACAGAACAGGGATTGAAAGAAACATATTGAAGTCCAGGTTAGACGTGTTAAGATTGTGGTGCCTGTGATTTTTTGTTATTGTTGTTTTTTTTTTTTTTTTTTTGAGACAGGGTCTTGCTCTGTCACCAGGCTGGAGTGCAGTGGCATGATCTCGGCTCACTGCAACCTCCACCTCCCAGGTTCAAGTGATTCACCTGCCTCAGCTTCCCGCATAGCTGGGACTATAGGCGCGCACCACCACGACCAGCTAATATTTTTTGTATTTTAGTAGAGACAGGGTTTCACCATGTTGGCCAGGATGGTCTCAATCTCGTGACCTTGTGATCAGTCCTCATTGGCCTCCCAAAGTGCTGGGATTACAGGCATGAGCCACTGTGCCAGGCCGACTGTGAGATTTTTAATGGAGATGCATATTAAAAAGTTGGATATGTAAGTGTGGACTCACTTTCATGCGCTACTCTTTTTTTTTCCAGGAAAGAAGGCTTAGTTGATATAAAAATCTTATATTCAATTATTTATGATTAAGGATTTTGACAATTGAAGGTTTAACTGGTAAATTGACATAGACTGCATCAAACTAATATAACATCATGCTATTAATGAGGTTTCATTCCTTTAAAATAACCTCGTTTTGGAGGCACAAATTTTGAAGAATTAGTCATGAATTTATGATGTCTCCAAGGTAATTTAGGTGTGGAAGTGCACAGCTAGACTCTCTAAATATCATCTTTGGTTCTATTGCATTGGAACACTTATAAACCAATATCTTTAGTGTATTTTGGCTTTCCTCTCAGTGACCCAAGTGGCAAAAAGATCTATTAGCTAAATAAGCACACAAGGTTGCTTCTTGGTAAATTAAACATATGAATCTAAATAATGTATTTTCCAAAACCCCACTGAAGCTATAGTAAAGGAATATTATGAAAGACATGAACCCACAAGTCAAAAGGAATCAGAGTGGAGACAACAGCAACATAATTTTGGAAAATGAAATGATGGATAAGTGGTAGGCATTATAGCAAACTTGTGAAAGCTCTATACTAAACTTGTGTTGCAAAAGGTAAGAACCAGTTCAATTTACTTTGAAGAATTTTAAAAGAGCCAAGGATTTATGTGATTAGCTACCTCTGGCAGTTGGAGGGTCCAGTGGGATGTATTTTATAAAAAGGAAAACTAATTGAAAGCTGCTTAGGAAGGAGTTACATTCCTGGTTCTCCTTTCTCAGTCTGAAAATTTAGGTAATTGCCTCCATCCAAGTAAATCAGCAGAGATTTGTTCTCTGGAGGAGGTCAAACAAAAGGGCATTGAGGGATACCAAGCATAATTAGTGATATCTTACCAAAAAAGTGGTATTAAGTTAACATGCATACTGGAGGCTGAATCCCACCCCCTCCTTATTCTACCCTATAACTAGATTACTGGTTATCAGAAATTTGCCTTCCAAGAAGAAAATAGTAAGAGTCTTCTCTAGAGAATCTGATGAAAATGTAAATATTAATTAGAGGGGCTCCCTGATGGCATGGTCCAGCCAGATTACCTGCAGTGATGTTTACAGTCAGAAAGCCCCACCTGCCCACTCAGTGTTTCAAACTGGGGTTTTTCATCACCCACTCTAAAATATGAGCTGACAATCAAGGCTTATAAATCTAAGGGTGACCTTTAACATAAAAGATGCAGATCAAATAGCTAAAAGTAAAAAACTATGAGGTAGAAACAGAGATTCTGCAGAGAGAAAATCATAAAAATTTGCATAATATTTTTAGAGAGATGTCTATTGAAACAAAGGAACAGAATGCTATAATAAAGACATATTAAGATAATAAAAATGAGATTTTAGTAATTTAAATTATTACAAAGAAAAGATAATTGTAAGAGCTGAGAAAGTTCCCTCCCAAATAATCAAACAATAACAAAAAAAGACAACAAAAACTAATTCACCATCACCATCACCATCAACAACAAAAAACAGAATAAGAATTCAAGTGAGGAAATATTGGAAGAGAGCACAACAGTTTCACTACCCAATTAACAGAAATTCCGGAAAGAGACCAGATAAAAGAAATGGCAAGAAAATGTTAAAAATAATTTTACAACATTTCCTGGAACTGATTCGAGGGCTCCTCAAGTATAACACATTTGCTGAGTATGGATGTATAGGTTGGGCATGGAACCACTCCAAGGAAGCACTCTGTATGCATAAGCGAAGTCATGCAGTTCACACCTACAGGTGGTGGCTCTGCATCCTACCGAGACCGATGGACATGAAATTTCATAATTCTGGGGAATGACAGAAGATCTTACACTCTGGGGTGTGTGTGTGTGTGTGTGTGTGTGTGTGTGTGTGTGTGTGTGCGTGTATGAGAGAGAGAGAGAGAGGAAGATAGGGAGAGAGGGAGAGAATGAGAGAGATGAAAGAAGCGGGAGGGAGAGAGAGAGAGAAGGGAAGGAGAGGGAGGGAGAGAGGAAGGAAAGGGGAGAAAGAGAGAGAAACTAAAGGATCTAGAATCAGAATTGATTTTTACTTCTCATCAACAGCAGTGAAACCATGAGACAAAGAGTAATGCCTTCAAAATTCTAAGGAAAAGTAATTTCTAACTTAGAGTTCTATACCTAGCCAAGTACTATACTTACAATCTAGGTGACAAAATTATCTGTATACCAAACCCTTATGACATGCAGTTTACCTATATAACAAACATGTATATGTACCCTTGAAACTGAAAAAAAGCAAAAGCATAATAAAACAAAATCTTACATGTTTGAAAATGTTTCTTATCTGCATAATGGTAAGTTTGGGGAAGGGGAAATGGGATGTAGAGAAGAGAGGACCATTTTTGTCTCAACAAACACTGATTATTTTAGCTACATTTAAAAAACCAAATTTGATTAAAACAAAAATGAAGAAAAAGCTACTGATTACTTTTAAAAACCAAATTTTTATGGAATTTGGTGAGGTATTATTTGAAAACCAACAGCATCTGCTTTCAATCATTTCAAGCAATTTTTCACTAAATTGGCACCAAGGCCATCTTGCCTTTTGGCATGTTTATGATATGTATATCATGTGAGTCTGTGTGTATGTGTGTATTATTTATTCTACAGCTTAAGGGTGAAAAGCTTAAAAATAGATTTCTTGGAAGCATTGGGATCCTATTTTTATTCCACTAGGTGTCAGCATAGTACCGTGAACCTGAATGCTGTTGGGTTAGCAATCATTAAATCATTGCTTGTTCATAAACATGTTTTTATTTATCTTTCCAAAAATGATGATGTGAAATTTAGATTTAATAATGTAATCATCTTCTGCATTGTAATCATTATTCTCTACTCAAATGTTCCTTTCCCCCTACCTATTCAGATTAGTATGAGCTGCTTAAATTAGTTAACCTTTGGTGCTAATATACATCAAGGGAATAGAAAAGGAAAACAACTGCTGACAGAAATGACAGCAATGAATGTGTTTCCTGCATCTGAACTTTGGATTTTCAGTCAGTGTTTTTTTTTTTTTTTTTTAGTAGATTAAGAGAGACATTTGGCTGACTGGGAAGATCAAAAGTATAACATTTCCACCATCTGTTATCTAGTTTATAAATATGCTTTAAAGGATATGAGCAATAATTGACTAGTTTAGTGCCATGGCAACTGATAAGTGTTCTTGTTAAGAAGACGTGTTGGGTAATTATTGTTAGATATTTTTAACTTATTTATTCCCCCTCTGACTAATCACTGTAGCATCATTGGCTTTGGCTTTGTATTGACTTGACCTTGACTCATCTCAACATCAGCCATACATATACCTATATGTGTATATGTGGATGTATATATATACACACACATATATAAACTCACATAGACACACATATAAATGTCAACAAATACAAGGAGCATGTCTATCTTTATTTTCTGTTTATTATAATTAGAAAAGTGGCTGAAATGTAATAGGTATGCAATAAATATTTGTTAGATGAATTATTTAAAGACACAATTCGATAATATACATGTGTAAGAGATTTAATTATTAAGACTTGGTCACTTATGGATGCAGATAATTAGGAAATGAGAAAGTCCCTTGGGGTTTCTAATTTAGAAGTCTTGGTGGTGGCATTCATAACTACGTGGGACTCCAGGAAGAGTTGTAAGTTCAGCAGGATAGATAATGAGTTCAGATTCTGCCATTTTGAGGCAGTGGAGTGGACAGCAAACTGAAGCTGTCTGATAGGCATTGGCTATAAAGCTCATATATTTTGTAAAAATATTTGAGCGGGAGATACAGTAATTATCATGATGTAGAATGGGTCAGAGAGTAGATAAGTTTACCCAGGCAGGGTTTGTTCAATGAGGAGAGAAAAAGGCCAAGGGCAGAAACCTTGCAGAATAACATTTTAGGAATATTGTACAATGAAAGGGAATCCTGAAAAAGAAGCTGGAAAGGAAAGAATAAAGTGTTAAGCATAAAAAGTAGTGAATTTTGGACGGGCGCAGTGGCTCATGCCTGTAATCCCAGCACTTTGGGAGGCTGAGGCAGGCGGATCATGAGGTCAAGAGATGGAGACCATCCTGGCCAACATGGTGAAACCCCGTCTCTACTAAAAATACAAAAATTAGCTGAGTGTGGTGGCACGTGCCTGTAGTTCCAGCTACTTGGGAGGCTGAGGCAGGAGAATCACTGGAACCCAGGATGAGGAGGTTACAGTGAGCCGAGACGAGATCACACCACTGCACTCCAGCCTGGCGACACAGCGAGACTCCGTCTCAAAAACAAAAAACAAAAAACAAGAAACAAAACCCAAACAACAACAACAAAGTAGTGAATTTCAAGAGAAATAGAATGGTCACCAGGGTCAAATGCTGCAAAGTAGTCCAGCCATATAAGCAATAAAAGATAGGCACATATTTATGAATTAGGAAATTGTTGATGACTCTGCTATGGAGTTATGAGAAGAGATTACCATTTACAGTATGACCGAGGATGACATAGGACATGAAAGAGTGAAGATAGTGAATAGAGACTGTAGACTCTACTTCGATGGAATATGACTATTCAAAGAAAGGGAATAAAGAACTTGGCAGCTCAAGGTTTGCTAACACCAGCTGCCCCAAGATTGAGATTTTATGGAATAGTTAATCAGCAGTCTTCAAACTGAGATATGTACACTTCTTGAGGTCCATGAAGACTTTACCAAGTACATAGGGTTGAAATAATTTAGAGATTAATGTCTATATCCTCCATTCCACATACACTCTTTGCTAATATTAATTGGCCTTAGAGCTTTAGTTAAAATATCACACTTGTTTTCTTTTCCTACTTTCCTTTTGCAACTACACTTCTCTTGCTTTATCAAACAAAATCACATATTATCTAATCTGATGTTGATCATCCCAGGGTATAAAATCATGGAGACATCAAACAAAAGAAAAATTTGTATTGATGATGAGAAAGTGAATTTCCTCAATGATTCAGAAACAAAATTTTTTGAACGTCAGGGAGTTTCTAATTTTTTGCTTTCAAAACAATTGAAGGAACTGATATATCATTAAAATATAATTTTTGATAATACATCCCTATGTGACTTTTGGCATATAACATGAAAGGATTTCAATAGTTGATTTATGATGCTAATACCAAAACATCCATTTCCATCTGTCCTGTCCCACATTGTTACACAAAAAATTTTTCTCATATTTATAAAAACAACCAAATTAGGAATTAAATGTATGCTGAACACTGTCCTTCATCATAAGTAATATTTAGTCATTGCACATAAACTAATTAGAAATGAAACAAAAAAAGAAAAATAATCTCACAGGGTACAAAGAAAAGTGGGAAAGAGAAGAGCATTGGTACTCACAACTGAAGGAGGATTGAGTAGAATGGGAATGAGAACATGTGAGAGGTAAGGTCAGTAAGAGGCTTGAATTCTGTGCTGGGCTGGGTAGACAGGGACATAATGGAATCAATGATTCTAGATTTGAGAGTTCTCAGTAGAGGTGGACTGAAGTCTCAGGTGATGTCCAACGAGGCCAACTATCTGTGACTCGTTTTCCCTCAGGATTCATGATTTTAGAAAGGCACTTAGGGCAATGACTGTGATGGGATGAATCCTGAAGAGAACACTCTCATCAGATGGTGGGAGGAGATTCAATGTATCTGAGAACACTCATCTCTTGAGGAGTAAGAGCTTGACTGCTTTCTTCACTACAGTATTTTTAAAGCTTAGAACTCTGCCTGGCACAGGGTGCTCAGATATTTTCTGTTAAATGAATTAGCAATGACTGGCAATAGCCAAGACTCCTGAGTCTTCACTTAGTGGAACTAGAGTGGCCTTTTAACAGAACCTATTTGCATTTACACATTATGTGTTCACGCTATATAAAGAGGAAAAAAAAACGCCAAAATACATATTTATGTTCATATAATTCAGTTTGAAAGTTCTCTTTCAAATAAATCTCACATGTCTTTCATTAGCTAAAATAAGAGATAAAGTGTTACACATAATCCCCCAAAAGAACATAAGTCATAACTCAAATTATAATATTAATTAAAATAAATTATATAAACTAGCATTAAATTATTTGCTATGACAATATACATAAAGAAAAAAAGTGGGTGACAGCAGACAAAAAAAGGCTAAAAGCATTACTTAAACTTGGCGTCATGAGGTGATGTTGTCAGAGACTTAGCTTTTAATAGGCCAGAATGATCATGTAAAATAAAACAAGCAACAATCTTAAACTGACATTCCGGGAACATGGGAATGATTTTGAAGTTAAAAACTGTTTTTAGAATAACAGTCTTAATGATATTTTCTGCCAATTAAAAAGGCTATAATTGACAGCTGTTTTAGTCAAGAATTGTTTAGTTGTAATGTATAGAAATCCTATTTTAATTAGTTTTAACCAAAAATGGGGATTTATTGGCCCCCAAAAACTGCGCCCTGGAAGCCCAGGGTACACCTAGCTTTAGCATAGCTGGATGCAGGGGGTTAAATGATATCATTAAGACAATCCTCTTTCTTATTTTCTTGGTCTTGTTTTCTTTTGTGTTGCATTTATTTCTAGGTAGACCTTCCCTACAAAAAGAGCCTCAAGAGTCCAAGCCTGTATGGTACCTGAAGCTCTGAGGGAGAATATACATTTTCCCGATAGCTTTAACCAAAACAGCTGGGAGGGCTTCTGTGGGCTTGGTGTGGGCCATATACCTAGCATGAAACATTTATGATGGTCGGTACAATGTAGTCCTCTGAGTGACCAGAGCTGGGCTCTTTGTGTCCCTTGGGAAAAGGCTGGTGTCTTCACCTGTTTGTGCTGCTGAAACAAAATACCACAGACGGGGTAACTGATAAACAATAGAAATTTGTTTCTCTTGTTTCTGGAAACCAGGAAGTCCAAGATCAAGGTTCCAGCAGGTTTGGTGTATGGTGAGGGCTGCCCTCTTGGCTTCCAAGGTGGTAGCTTGTTGCTCCATCCTTTAGAGTTGAGGAATGCTGTCCTCACATGGCAGAAGGGAGGGAAAGGCAAGAAAGTGATCCCTTTAACCTTAAACCTTAAACCTTTTTATATGGGTGCTAAGCTCATTCTTGAAGCCAGAGCCTTCATGACTTAATCACCTCCTAGAGGACACACCTCTTGATTCTGTTGCATTGGGGATTAAGTTTCAACATGAATTTTGGAGGGGACACCATCATTCAAACCATAGGAGCTGGTGATAGAGGCATCCCTATCTGAACCCTTGGATTTAAAAATCCCACCCCCGCCCACCTCCCCCCAAATAGATTGTCTCTGTAGAAGAATTCCAAAGGAAGGTAAGCAGTTCAGGGAATGTAGGTGGCTCTTCTTAAGGTCAATCAGGATTTGAAGTTCCTTCCATTTTGTTGTTTCTCTGTTCCTTAATGCTGAAGCTATCTCATTGGCACCAGCCCATAAGAAAGGGGAAGGAGGAAGTAGAGGAAAGATAAAGAGGAAGGTAACTTCCATTTAAGGAAACGATCTGGAAGTTGTTCACATTAGTTCTTTTTCATGTCATATGACCATTCCTGATGGCAGAAGAATCCAGGAAAAATAGAGTTCTGTTACTAAAAGAAGGAAGGTCAGGATGTATAATAGGACAAGTAGTTGTCTCTGTACCATTTACTTCTTTTAACTTTCAGATATTCAAACATTTAAAGATTAAATTTAAAAATTACTTTTACAGGAGGACATAGCTAAAAATGTGTCTTAATATGGGAAAACGGAAAACGAAATTTCTGTTCCACATTAAAAGAATCAGTTGCAATATAAGTGGTTAGTATATTTTAAAGTCCTTCACCTATGGCTGTACAATTGAGAGATGCTTTAATTTTTGACATTATTATGTGCCTTTCAAAAATAATATTAACATATTTTTACTTTTGAAAGAATGGATATTGATACTCTCAAAAGAATTATAAATATTTTGATTTTGTACTTTTAATGTCATTGGTTAGTATATCAATATTTTTAGAAAATAAAATTAACTATCTTGATTTTACAAAGAACCAAATTGTTCTACTGTAAAAGAGTAGACTAAAAATTCAGGTCTAATAGAATTGCAAGATTTTATCTCTTTCTAATGCTAAAAAGTTACTGAACTGGAAAAAGTATAATTTAATATGTTACTCGCTTGCCAAAAAAATAAAAGATGCCTGGCTTGGATTTTATCCAGGAAGACATCTGTTTGCCTGGAACTAATAATAGCACAATCCTAATGATGTGCCAAACAAGTTATTTTAATAGAATGCTTTGTTTTGGGAGGTTAAGTTTGGTTACTCAGCAAAACTGCTGTGTTTGTAAAGGTATTGTGTTTGAATCTTCAACTAGGGAAGCTGGTGGGAAAGTTGGTGGGAGATGCTGAACATTTTAAAGATAAAGCTAAACTGATAGGGTATGCTTCATTTCTAAATGACTTTTCAAGATTAGAGAATGGATGCAAGATAGTAGCAAATCACAATTCAAGTTTTAGAATTGATACTGGAGATTCTCCATTGTTTCAAAAGGCAAAGATATTCATTCCAATGTCTAGTGGTTATTTCTCAAAACCTATTCAAAGTAAAAATTCTACTTAAGTTTGGTCCCTTTATTTTTCACCTTTAGCATTTCCCTAAAATTATAAAACATCTAGATGGAGGGAAGAAGAAATAGTTAAATATTTGAATGTTTGGTCTATATGATTTAAAACAGCTAGATGTTTAAAATCATAGAAATAATTGAATTTTTGATTTTATTTAAACTTGCTATTGTATATACTTAGCACATTAGCCACTGATGCAACTGATTAGTAACTGTTTTTTTGTATTATAAAAAACTTTACCATGTGAACTAAATAAAAAGAAATAATGTCATAGGGAAAGTCATTTATAAGCCTTTTTGGCCTGTTGGGTAATTTTTGCGATTGCTCTGTTCATTCTCATTGTGCCAACACTGCTTCCATTTAAGCATTAGGCCAATGGCGGATACTCATTAAAGAAATATGTCTGAAATTTCTTCCAATATGGCCTTAGGTGTTAATTCAGAGGCATCATCTAACCCAAAATGAGAGGCTAAAATGCTTCTTTTAACAAGATTAAGTACTAGAGAATAACTATTGTAAGAAAATACTTACTAATTTATATTTTACTTTTTCGAACTAGAGTATTAATGATATAGTTGAAGCAGTATAAAGAGGCTAATGCCTTAACATTAAAATAAGGTTTTATATGTAAGTAATTTCTACACAAAGACATTTTGTAAGATTAACATTTTCTGAAAAATTTTTAAACTGAAATATGACTGCTATGATGTTTTATATAATAAATTTGTATTAATTAGCTACCTTCTAAAGGCACATGAAATTCTGAATGATGTATACAGAGAACACAGCCAGAAGAACATTTTCTGGCTAAATCTGGCTTCACATGTTGCCATTGACCATGGGAAACAGATTTTGGTGAAAACAAATGCTAAGAATATTCCAGGAACTTTCTGGAACACCTGGATTTTTTTTTTCTTAATTAACTAGTCTCTACTGAAATGATTTTCTAGGCCTAGGCTACTTTAGGGGTAGGGTCTTTAAAATACAATTTAATTCTAGTTCCCCAGATGGAGTTTCAGACCATATTGTATAGTCTCGAGGAGAAATATTAATGTAGGAAGTTGTAATATACACTACTAGTTGCCTTTGCCAGAGAAATTGCCCAACTATTTTTTAAAATTTAAATATAATATACACGTAGTAAAAGTAAAACCCCTTTTGGGTGTACAGTTCTATGAATTCTGGGAAATTTATACAGTTGTATAACTATTATCACAATCAAGATAGAGAACATTTCCATTATTGGAACAATCTCCTTCATGCTTCTGTAATCAATCCCCTTCCCCAATCCGGAGTCTCTGAAAACCACTGATCTTATTTCTATCCCTCTAGTTCTTACTTTTTTTAGAATGTCATAGATTGAATCACATAGTGTGTAGCTTTTGAGCCTGGCTTCTTTCACTTAGCATGATGCTTTTGAGATTCATCCATGTTATTATGTGTATCAGTAGTTTCTCTTCTTCTTCTTCTTCTTCTTCATTCTTTCTTCTTTCTTCTTTCTCCTTTCTCCTCCTCCTTCTCTTCCTCCTCCTCCTCCTCCTTCTTTCTTCTTTCTTCTTCTTTTCTGGAGACTCACCCCCTCTGAATGCTAAAGGAATCAAAGATGTGTTTGTGCAAACTTAGAAGCAGTCTGAGCCAGGTGGTCACCGTGGCTCACGCCTGTAATCCCAGCACTTTGGGAGGCTGAGGCGGGCGGATCATGAGGTCAGGAGATTGAGACCATCATGGTAACACGGAGAAACCCTGTCTCTACTAAAAATACAAAAGTTAGCCGGGCGTGGTGGCAAGAGCCTGTAATCCCAGCTACTCACGAGGCTGAGGCAGGAGAATCGCTTGAAACCGGGAGGCGGAGGTTGCAGTGAGCCGAGATCGCGCCACTGCACTCCAGCCTGGCGACAGAGCAAGACTCTGTCTCAAAAAAACAAAACAAAACAAAAAGAAGTGGTCTTAGCCAATCATGGCAATCCTATTTTCCTTAGTCAGGGAGTCCATTTCTCATAATTCTTTTCACCTAGGAATCACCATGTGTCTGTTCAGACAAAGAAGAAGCAAGGGGAAATCGGTTGGAGAACATTTAGGAAAGACGTCTCTTTCTCATATTAAAAAAAAGGAACAAATACAAACTTGTCATAGTCCAGTCCCACTGGTTTCTCCCTCCCCCTTCCAGATTCCCGTTTCTAGATAAATTACATCTGGAGCTATGGTAGCCATCTTGCAAGTCTAAAGGAGAGGCCAAGAGAACTGTAGAAAGCCCCCGAACTTTGTCATCATTAGCTCAACAACAAACCTTAAAACTGCCCACCTTCAGATTATTGATTATGTGAGATAATTGAAAGTGTTTGTTATTTTAGACATTTTATTATGTTATTTGCAGTAAATGACATTCCTTGCTGAGAAAACTGTCAGTCTAGAAACCAGTTCGGATTGCAATTGCGGCACACAATTATAGAATTTTGATTACCGTAGTTAGAAAACCTGTACCACTACTTTCTACAGTAACTTCATATTGTACTTGAAATGAGTTGGTATCTAAGGCATTTTCCTGAGGAATTCCAACGTATCCATTCACTTGAATGATTACAGTTCCACCTCTTTGGGGTTTGCCTTGGTGTTCACTTACTGTACTTGCTCCAATATTTTCTGTACTGGTTTCAGATCTCTGAAAACTATATTATTCACTGATTGAGATATTGCAGTTATCTTCTGTAGTCAAATTTATCATGATTTTTATATTATTATCTAGAAAAGAGGAGAGAATTCACTAGAAAATTTAAGGAGCCTATATCACCATGTGTTAGCAATGCTATCATTAGAGTCTCACAATAGTTAATAGACAGTAACTCAAATAATGCATTTTGTTATATTAAGTTAGGCATAACATATAAACTTAAAATAAATAATAGGATATATCCTTTACTTTGTGGAACTGGGGAAACGTGTTAATACCTTTAAAACAAAATAGAAAATGAATAAAAATGATTTCTTTAGGTAGACCCACATTTTTATTTGGAGTCTATTCAATATATGCTATTATTACTTACTATTAAGTACTTGGCTCCGAGTTATTCCAACCAAGGTCCTTGTAATTTTGCAGCAACTGAACAGGAAATCCTGTGCTTAAAGAATTGTTCTGTTTGGCATTAATGTAGGGATGCGCCTAGTGGGAATAGCCTGAGAGAGTAATTGGCCCTACAGAAATATTGGAATAAGATAATATAAAACTATAAAAAACTATAAGATGTTTTTGTTAATGAAATATATTGATGCTAATAATTTAGGGGAAAGAAGATAATTTCAGGTTTAAGTCTGTTTTATATTAAACTCTTTTTCAAGGAGGGCGGGGGCCAATGTTACTGACTAAAGCAAGTGCCCATATGCAGCTAGTTTATTTATCCAAAAATAAACTAGAAAGATATTTTAAATACATTATTCTTCTATATTTAAGACATATTATGAAATATTTCTTGAAATAGTACTAAGAATAAGAAAGTAGATTATCTAAAGGATCTTTGAATTTGTCTTGAGCTTGTCTTGATTTATAACTCAGAATCAAAAAGTTCTTAGAGATGTCTATTTTTGTTGTTTCAAGTGCTCTGATTTACCCAGTGATGTGCATACTTTTTTTTTCCGAGTTGGAAGAAAAGAGGTGAAGTTACAGAGAAAGTAGCTACAATTGCCCATAATCTATTCCCATATCTCATCTGTGCTACAGTCCACAGGAGAATGTCGCACTTGAGAGCCACCATCTGCTGTGGGTACATGGAGATAGAGTTTGAGAAACAACAGATCTACTTAAATTACACTATATATTTGAGAAAACCAGTGGTCAGAGAGGTAAAATAAATAACTTGCTTAATATAAAATAGCTATTCAGAGACCCAGGAAAAAAACATCTTCAAGTAGAAATAAGTACACTTTGGACCTATTCGTATATGTGCCATTAACTTGTTAGAAATGGCAGTAGAAAAGTGACTCTAACTGTGACCAATGACTTACCAAATGTATGTAATTTATAGATTTGGGACACTGTGTGCAAGAAAGGTCACATTCCCTGTGTAAATTTAGCATGGTCGCATCTTCTGTCTCAGAATCCTGACTGCAGCCAACAATTATTTTAGTCATTGGAGGAGAGTTAACTAATATTAACCAATAATTGTTTGTGCTGCATGACTCAAATAGGATGATGAGCCAATCAGGGAGAAGGATCAGGTGGCTGTAGAGTTTAGAGAGTTTAAGGTGGCAGCCACAATGAGAGAGAGTGATTCAATGTAGACACAGAAATAAGAAGAGATAGTCATATATGGAACACTTATTACATACTATAAGCATCATTCTAAGCACTTTACGTCTCTAATGTCCCAACAGCTTTATTAGGAAGCTTCTGTTTTGATTCACATTTTTCAGATGAGGAAAATAAAACTTATTTAAACTACTAGTTTATCTAAAGTCATACAGTTAGTAAATAGTAGAACAAGATTTTGGACTTCGGTAGTCTGACTCGAGGCCCATATTCTTGGGCAGTGAGAGAAGCTGAGATGTGATGAGCAGCCTGATACTACAAACTTTTCAGTTTTCAGATCTGGTTTTCTTAAAGGCTGTGTTTTCTTCATTTTTTGTGTTCTATGAGATTTACCCTATACCCTCTTTCCACATTTTTACAAGAGCTAAGTTTGTTCCTTTAAGAAAAACAGCCTGTGCTAAATGTTGGGAAATTAGGTGCTGAGAGTAGAAGACTGCAGAAACAAGCTATTGGAGCTATTTACAGTGTATGAAATACCAGACAGGGTAGCATTTTAACAAAGACATCTCCAACTGGAGGTAAGAGATATGGACTACAGAAAGATGGAGAGAGTGAGGATTTACAAGTAATGATTATATTGAAATCCTAGCAATTCTGAGAATTACTATGTGCCAAATTTAGACTCAGAATTTTAACACTGTTCTAGAGTCCCAAGAGCTGGGAGTGGAGTGAAATGTCAGTTTTAGAAGGTTTCTAAAAAAATCTGTACTATTATCTGACACTTGTGAGATGGTCAAAATATGTTGAGTGTTGTACATTCCATGAAATAGATTTGTAATTTACCTGAGTAATTCCATTTGAGAAAAAATGGACAAGTTGATACAAATGTTGTCCCAATGACTATTCTTTGAATTTCTTTTTTTTTTTTTTTTTTTTTGAGACAGAGTCTCCCTCTGTCACCCAGGCTGGAGTGCAGTGGCACGATCTCGGCTCACTGCAAGCTCTGCCTCCTGGGTTCACACCATTCTCCTGCCTCAGCCTCCTGAGTAGCTGGGACTACAGGCACCCGCCACCATGCCCAGCTAATTTTTTGTATTTTTAGTAGAGACGGGGTTTCACCGTGTTAGCCAGGATGGTCTTGATCTCCTGACCTCGTGATCTGCCCGCCTTGGCCTCCCAAAATGCTGGGATTACAGGTGCGAGCCACGGCACCCGGCCTATTTGAATTTCATCATTAGGTTGCAATCATATCTCAAACAAAGTGATTTGTGTGCTATGAAACTATAGTACTCTTTTTTTAACTAGCTTAACAATTAAGTACACAGTATAGCATAGTTAACTAGAAGCACATTATTGTAGAGTAGGTCTCTAGAACTTTTCATATTGCATAACTGAAGCTTTATGCCCATTAAAAAGCAATTCTCCATTTCCCTCTCCTCCAAATTCCTGAAAAACATCATTCTACTTTCTGCTTTTATGAGTTTGACTACTTTACCTACCTCATAGAAGTAGAATATATTGCAATATTTGTCCTTCTGAGACTGGCTTATTTCACTTGGCATAATGTCCTCAAGGTTCATCCATGTCACATCTGACAGATTTTCCTTTTTTAAATGGCTGAAAAATATTTCATTGTATATATATATAAGCCATATTTTAATAAACATATATTTTTAACTGAGAAATAAAAATTACACATTATCACATAAAACATATTCTGAAATAGGTATATATTGTGGAATGGCTAAATTGAGCTAACTGATATATGTATTACCTCACATTCTCGTTTTTGTGGTAAGAACACTTAAAATCTAATCTCTACGAATTTTAAGAATACAACATGAGGGGACTTCAAAGTTTGTGAAAAATGAAATCAAACGATAAAAATTAAAGATATAAACTTTATTTCTCAATATAAGTTCTATCAAGTTTAAGACACTTTTGTAGTGATGATACCAGCCGTTTAGTCCATCCCATTAGAACTGAGAGTCCTGGGAATTTAACCATATCGATGCAGTCTTTTTTTTTACATTAACTGATGAAAAATAAGTGTATTTTAAAGATTTTTTAAGATTAGGACAAAAATAAGCCAAAGGAGCCAAATCAGCACTGTAAGGTGAATGACTAATGAGCGGAATGAGCAGGAACATTGTTATGGTAGAGAAGGACTCTCTGGTGAAGATTTCCTGGGCATTTTTTGGTTAAAGCTTGGCTAACTTTCTCAAAACCCTCTCATAATAAGCAGATGTTATCATTTTTTGGCCTTTCAGGAAGTCAACAAGCAAAATGCCTTAAGCATCTCTAAAATTGTTGCTATGACCTTTGCTCTTGACCAGTCCCCTTGTGCTTTGACTGGAACACTTCCACCTTTTGGTAGCCATTGCTTTGATTGTGCTTTGTCTTTATGATAATACTGGCAAAGCTATGTTTTGTCTCCTGATAAATTCTTCAAAGCAATGCTTCAGGAGCTTTCTTCTACTTGTTTAAAATTTCCATTGAAAGCTTTGCTCTTCTCTGCAGTTGATCTGGGTGCAATGGTTTTGGCAACCATCAAGTGGAAAGTTTGCTTAACTTTAATTTTTAGTAAGAATTGTGTAAACTGGGCCAACTGAGATGTCTATAATGTTGGCTATTTTCTCTATTATTAATCATTGGTCTTCTTCAATTATGCCATGAACAAGATTAATTTCCTCCTTGCAAATTGATGTGAATGGTCTGCTACTGCAGGCTTCATTTTCAACATTGTCTGATCTCTCGTTAGAATGAGTTATCCATTTGTAAACTGCTGATTTCTTTGGGGCAATGTCTCCATAAACTTTTCATAAAGCACCAGTGATTTCAGCATTCTTTTACCCAGGGTTCACCATAAATTTGATGTTTATGTTTGCTTCAATTTTAGTAGAATTCATGTTGTTCAAATAGGGGCTCCTTTCAAACTGATGTCCTTCCTCATGCCTGAAACTAGGTCCTGTTCAGACATGCCATAACAAGTTAGTATGAGTTTATTTTGGTGCAGGAAAACTTTGAAATCTATGCATAGTTTTTGATAATACACATTTTCCATGAATTTTTAAAGGCCCCTCCTGGCCGGGCGTGGTGGCTCATGCCTGTAATTCCAGCACTTTGGGAGGCCAAGATGGGCAGATCATGGGGTCAGGAGATCAAGACCATCCTGGCGAACACAGTGAAACCCCATCTCTACTAAAAAATATAAAAAATTAGCTGGGCGTGGTGACTGGTGCCTGTAGTCCCAGCTACTCGGGAGGCTGAGGCAGGAGAATGGCATGAACCCAGGAGGTGGATGTTGCAGTGAGCCAAGATGGCGCCACTGCACTCCAGCCTGGGCAACAGACTAAGACTCCATCTCAAAAAAAAAAAAAAAAAAAAAAAAGGTCCCCTCCTATGCTATTATTAAATATAATCACCATGTGGTACACCATATAGATCTCTTGAACTTTTTTTTTCTATCTAACTAAAATTTTGTGCCTTTTGACAAACATCTACTGCCACCCTTAACCCCTGCTACCTACCATTCTGCTTTCTACTTCTGTGAGTTCAACTTTTCTAGATTCCACGTCTAAGTGAGATCATGCAGTATTTGTCTTTCTGTGCTTGGTTTATTTCTCTAAGCATTATTTCATTCAAGTTCATCCTTGTTGTTGCAAATGACAAGATTTTCTTCTTTTTTAAAGCTGAAAAGTATCATATTGTGTGTATATATCACATTTTCTTTGTTCATTTGTTGATGAACACTTAGATTGACTCCACATCTTGGTCATTGTGGATAATATTGCAAGAACCATGGGATTGCAGGTTATCTCTTCAACATACTGATTTCATTTCCTTTGGATATACCCCGGAGTGAAATTTATGGATCTACCATATAGTAGTTCTACTTTTAATTTTTTGAGAAATTTCTATTCTGTTCTTTATAATGTCTATACTAATTTACATTGCAACCAACAGTGTGCAAGTATTCCCTTTTCTTTCCAACCTTGCCAAAGACTTGTTATCTTTTTTGTTTCTTTGTTTTAGTGATAGCCATTCTAACAGATGTGAGATGATTTATCACTATGGTTTTAATTTGCATTTCTCTGATTACTAGTGATTTTGAGCATTTAAAAATATACCTGTGGGCCATTTGTATGTCTTCTTGTTGAGAAATATCTATTTAGGTCCTTTGTCTATTTTTAATTGGGTTATTTTTAAATTGGATTATTTGTTTTCTTACTACTGAGTCTACTATTTGTTTTCTTACTACTATTTGTTTTCTTACTACTGAGTCCGAGTTATTTATATGTTTTGGATATTGACCCCTTATCAGATGTATGGTTTGCAAATATTTTCTACCATTCTGTAGGTTGTCTTCAATCTGTCGATTTTTCTCTTGGCTATGCAGAAGTTTTTGGTTAATCTCATTTGTCTATTTTTGCTTTTGTTGTCTGTTCTTTTGGGTTTATATTTAAAAAATCCTTGCCAAGACCAATTTCATGCAGGTTTTCTCTTGTTTTCTTTTAGCAACTTTTACAGTTTCAAGTGTTACCCTTAAGTTTTAATCCATGTTAAGTCGATTTTTGTATCTAGTGTGAGATAAGGATCTAATTTCATTCTTTTGCATGTGGATAATCAGTTGTCCCAAAACCATTTATTGAAGAAACATTCCTTTCCTCATTGTATCTTGGGACCTTTGTCAAAAATCAATGACCATAAACATGTGGATTTATTTCTGGGATCTCTATTCTGTTCTCTTGGTCAGTTTTCATGTCAGTATCATGCTGTTTTGATTACTGTAGCTTCATAGTGTATTTTGAACTCAGGCAGTGTGTTGCCTCCAACTTTGTTCTTTTTGCTCAAGATTGCTTTGGCCGTTCAGGGTCTTTTGTGCTTCAATAAAATTTTAAGTTTTATTTCAATTTCTGTGAAAATGTTATTGTTATTTTGGTAGGGATTACATTTAATCTGTAGATCGTATTAAGTAGTGTGGACATTTTAACAATATTAATTCTTCCAACCTATGAACACAGGATATCTTTTAGTTTATTTGTATCTTCTTCAATCTCTTAGATCAATATTTTAATTTTCAATGTACAGGCCTTTTGCCTTCTTGGTTAAATTTATTCCTAGGTATTTTATCATATTATATTTTTAGCTATTATAGATGGGATTGTTTTCTTGATTTCTTTTTTGGATAGTTCATTGTTAGTGTATAGAAATCCTTCTGATTTTTGTATGTTCATTTTGTGTCCTGCAACCTTACTGAATTTGCTTATTAGTCATAATGTTTTTTTTTTGTGTGTGTGTGTGGAGTCTTCAGAGTTTTTTGTATATAAGATCATGTTATCCAGAAACAGGGACAACTTAACTTTTTACTTTTCAATGTGGATCCCTTTTATTTCTTTCTCTTGCCTAATTGTTCTGACTAGGACTTCTAGTACCATGTTGAATAGAAGTGGTAGGTATGGGCATCCTTGTCTTGTTCCTGATCTTAGAAGGAAAGCTTCTGTTAGCTGTGGGTTTATCATAGATAGCTTTTATTGTGTTGAGATATGTTCCTTCTGCACCCAATTTGTTGAGAGTTTTTATTATAAAAGAATGTTATATTTTGTCAAATGCTTTTTCTACATCTATTGAGATGATCATGTGATTTTTGTTCTTCATTCTTTAATGTGTGGTGTATCACATTTATAGATTTGCATATGTAGAACTGTCCTTGCATTCCTGGGGTAAATCCCATTTTATTATAGTGAACAATCCTTTTAAAATGCTGTTAAATTCAATTTTCTAGTATTTTGTTGAGGGTTTTTGCATCTATGTTCATTACAGTATTGGCCTATAATTTTTATTTCTTCTAGTGTCCTTGTCTAGCTTTAGTATCAAAGTAATCCTGGCCTCATAAAAGGAGGTAGAAAGTGTTCCCTCTTCTTCAGTTATTTGAAAGAGCTTGAGAAGCATTGATATTTGTTCTTTTTTTTCTTTTTTGAGATGGAGTTTCACCCTTGTCACCCAGGCTGGAGTGCAATGGTGTGATCTTGGCTCACTGCAACCTCTGCCTCCCAGGTTCAAGCAATTTTCCTGCCCTGAGTAGCTGGGATTACAGGCTGGTGCCACCACGCCTGGCTAATTTTTGTATTTTTAGTAGAGATGGGGTTTCACTATGTTGGCCAGGCTGGCCTCGAACTCCTGACCTCAGGTGATCCACCTACCTTGGCCTCCTGAAGTCCTAGGATTACAGGCATGAGCCACCATGCCTGGTGATATTAGTTCTTTACATATTTGGTAGAATAGAGCTGTGTAGTCATCAGTTCCTTGGCTTTTCTTAGATGGCAATCTTTGTATTACTGATTCACTGTCCTTACTTGTTATAGGTCTACTTCAGATTTTTCTTTTTCTTCATGAGTCATCCTTTGTAGGTTATGTGTGCCTAGGAATTTATCCACTTTTTTTTCTAGGCTATTTAATTTGTTGGTATATAATTATTTATTAAGAATAGTCTCTTGTGATACTTAGTATTTCTGTGGTATCAGTTATTCTTCTTTCATTTCTGATTTAGTTTGATTCTTCTATCTTATTTCTTAGTCTAGCTAAAGATTTGTCAATTTTGCTCACTTTTTTGAAAAACCAACTTTGTTAATTTTTTTCTAGTTTCTATTTCATTTCTATTTCCATATATTTGTCAATTTTCCAGTTTTTCTACTGCTATAGATATATAGTTTCATTCTATTGTGGCTGGAAAAATACCTTCATATGATTTCAATCTTCTTAAATTTGTTAAGACTTGTTTTGTGACCTAACATATGATCTATCATGGAGAATGTCCCATGTGAACTTGTCAAATATGTGTATTCTGGTGCTGTTGGGTGGAATATGTATATATATGTGTGTGTGTGTGTGTGTGTGTATGTATATATATGTGTGTGTACATATATAAATTTAGTGTATTCGCTTGAGGATTTTTACATCTATGTCGAAAGTAGTATATTGAAGTCTGCTATTATTATTTTGTTGCCTATTTTGCCCTTCAATTCTGTCAATGATTGCTTCACATATTTAAGTGCTGTGATGCTGAGTGCAGATAGATAGATAGATAGATAGATAGATAGATAGATATATCTTCCTGTTACAATAGTAACAAGTTGAACTTGTTCTTAACTTGTTATTATTATATCCTTCTTTATCTCTTTGTGACACTTTATTAAAGTCAATTTTAATAAAGGCATTTTATTAAAGTCAATTAATTAAAGTCAGTTTTGTCTAAGTATGGCTATTCTTGCTCTTTTGGTTACCATTTGCCTGAAATATCTTTCTCCATCCTTTTATTTTCAGCCTATGTGTGTCATTAAATCTAAGGTGAGTCTCTTATAGTCAGCATATAGTTGGATCTTGTCTTTTTTTTAACCACTATGTCTACTCTAGATTTTTTTATTGTTGAGTTTAATCCACGGACACTTAAAGTAATTATTGATAGGGAAAAATTTACTACCTCAGTTTTGTTAATTGCTTTCTATCTCATAGTTCTTTTGCCCCTCTTTTCCTCTCTTGTTGTCTTCCTTTGTGTTTCATTGATTTTTTTTTTTTGTAAGGACATTCTTTGATTCCTCTCTCATTTGTGTATCTTATATTGGCATTTTCTGTGTGGTTACCATGATGCTTACATAAAACATCTTATAGTTATAACAATCCATTTTAAGCTGATAACTTCAGTTCAGTTGCATACAAAAACTACATTTTTGCCCCCTCTTCATGTTATTAATGTCACAAATTACATCTTTTAATATTGTGTATCTATTAACATTTTAATATAGTTGTAGTTATTTTCATACTTTCGTCTCTTAACTCTATACCAAAATTAAAAGTGATTTTTGCACTACAATTACATTATTATTGTATTTTGTATTTGTCTATATATTTACCTTTATCAACAAGCTTTACAGTTTTATATAATTGTATAGAAGTTGCTGTTGCTGTTTTATCTCTTTTATTTCAACTTGAAGGACTCTTTAGCATTTCTGGTAAAGCAGGTCTTACAGTGGTGAACTGTCTCAGCTTTTGCTTATCTGAGAAACTTTGTATTTCTCCTTTATTTTTGAGAAAGAGTTTCACCTAATCTAGTACTCTTGGTTGGCAGTTTTTTCATTTTAGCACTTTGAATATGCCATCAATACCATTACACTCTCTTCTCACCTGTAAGATTTCTGTAGAGAAGTATGCTGATAGTCTAATGGGAGTTGTCTTGTAAATCACAAGTTGCTACTCTCTTGCTGCTTTCAAAAGTCTTTCTTTGTCTGAATTTTGACAATTTGATTATAATGTGGCATGGCGTGGATTTCTTTGGATCTTCCTAATTTGGTTAGATTGGGTGTCTTAAATCTAGATGTTTATTTTCTTCCCCGGATTTGGAAAGTTTTCATCAATTAAAAAAAATAAATTTTATGTTTCTCTTCCTCTCTCTTCTTCTGCAATTTCCATAGTGCATATATTGGTCCACTTGATGGTGTTCTATAAGAAGCTTAGGTCGTCTTCACTTCTTTTCTTCTTTTCCTTTTTGTTCCTCTGACTGGGTAATTTAAAATGACTCAAGTTTAGTTATTCTCTTTTCTTCTTGGTCAAGTGTGCTGTTGAAACTCTTTAGTAAATTTTTTAGTTCACTCACTGCATTCTTCCTCTCCAAAATTTCTGTTAAGTTCTTTTTTATATTTTCTGTTTCTTTATTGAAATTATCTTTTTGTTCATGTATCATTTTTGCTCAGCTCATTGAGCATATTTATGGTTATTTCGAATTATTTGTTGGGAAATTTACATACCTTCATTTGTTTATGGTTGGTTTTTGGAATTTTTTTTTTGTATCTTTGATTGGATTATTTTCCTCTTTTCCTTCATGTTCCTTGTAACTTTGTGTTGGTACCTATGCATTTGAAAAGACAGTCACCTCTCCTAGTCTTTACAGATTGACTTTATAAAAGGAAAAGACATTCACTAATCAGCTTAGCTAGAGATTTTGAGAATTTCTGAAACATTTTCTATGGATGTATCTTCTCTGAGCATGTTGCTCAGCTTGTTCTTGTTCTCAGTGGCCCGCAGGCATCTAGAAGATATTGGGTCTTATCAGGACCCCAAGTTTTACTAAACAGAAACCAGTGCCTCAGGCATCCCCTCCAAAAGCTGGATCTTTGGATGCACATTCCACTCTTCTCTTTTCCCCCTGAGGGAGAGTCCACTGAGCTATATTGTCTTCTCTCTGCTGTACCATGGGCCCTCTAGAGCAGGAGCACATTGCTCAGCTTGTTTTTCTTTTCATTGGTCCCTAGCCATCTAGATTATGCTGAGTGCTGTCCATGCTTTGAGATAAAAGAGACAGAAATCAGTCCCTTGGACAGCTCCCCCAAAAGCCAAAACACCTGTCCTGTTCTTTTCTTTGCAACCTGAGCAATAGACCATAAAGTCATTATCAGCATCTGCCTGCTGTACTGTGGTCCCTCTGAAGCAACAGCATGCTATTCAGCTCTATTGTTCGTAGTGGCCCCCAGGCAGCCAGAGTATTCTGGGTCCCATCAACATTCCAAGAAAGATCAGACAGAAGCTGATCCCCATTGGCAGCTTCCACTAAAGTCAGAACATTGGGCATGTATTTCCATCTTCTCTTTTACTCCCTAGGGAGAAGCCAGGAGCTGAGTGTTTCTTCCTGATCATGTGGCATTGTGCCAGGGAAAAGTACTGTGGCAAAAGAGAATAGGATGCTATGAATTTTTCTACTAGCTTTGATACAATTGGTTTCCTGTTTCCTTGGGGATAAAAAGAGTCTTTTAACTGGTTTCTAGATTTCTCATAAAGGGAATGGGGGTAGGTATTATTGAATCAATATCTCCATGAGAGGAAGGAGGGTCTGGGGCCTTTTATTCTGACATCTTGCTGATGTTACCTATAACATTTTTTTTGTGGTTGAGTTTTTAAAATATTTTGTGTAGAAATTAACATTAGTGTTTATTCATTGTAAATAATTATATATACATTGATAAATTCGGTACTAATTTTACTTCTAATCATTCTCAAAAGTTAATGTTTATATAAAGCTGCTAGTTTTGACTATTCATGGACTTGATGAATTAGAAAATAGAAAATATTGGTAAAAAATTTATACATTTAAGGTATTATTATTAATAATGTATTTAATTCTCCAGTCTTAGATTTTACTGGGGAACTCCTGTAAATTTTATCAGCACTTGAATCTGAAACTCACATCCCTGTTCAGTTACCCATTGGCCTATCACATGTAGTAATGGAATGACGTATGCCTAAGGGATACATTTGACCAACATACAGTTCTTTCTATGACCATGATTTTTAGCCCAAATTCCAATATAGTTTTCTTAGTGAGCAGAACTAGAATTCAAAGCAGTCTCAGAAGCACCTCTTATCCTTTATCCCAAGGTGCAAAATAGAATTGGCCTAAATTTCCCACTCTGTATTTCTTTTCTACTGGAGTTTTCTCTTGTTTCACCTGGCCCCAATCCAAGCAGAAGGAACCTCTAGGACCTATCTTATCCCATTAGCTTCAAGACACAAAAAACCCACAAGAAGTAGAGACACAATTTACTTACTTACCACAAACTCAATGCAATGCTGATAGGATGACTAATTGTATGTCATTTAGTTCGTCCCAGACTAGAGGTTGCAAAATGGTGGCTCATGAGCCAAGTTCAGCTAATAGATTTGTTTGTTTGTCTAGCCCAGTGTTTGTAAAAAGTAATTTTGAATATGTTGTCACAATTTTAAAATTGGGTTGTTTTATGTAGAAATCTGGATTCTAGATTTCTCCTGAAAAATTAAAGATCCGAAAGAGTGGACTCAAATTCCTTAAGGTAATAATAAGTTGAATTTGAATAGAGCTGCCTTCTTTACTTGGGGAATACTTTCTTCATTTTGTCCAATTGCCCCTGTCAACTATATTCATTTACATTATCTTTCTGGTGTGGGTGGCCTTTTGGTTTTGTGACCCTGACGTAACACAACAGCATAGTTCTTTCTCTTGGGATAGTTTGAATAGAAGGATGTACATTTAAGGGTGGGGATGGGGAGAGGGCAAGGAGATTTGAATGGGTGACTATCAATATTCTGCCTCATGAAATCTCCTAAGAGACTGAATTAATTCAGTTGGGAATAAACCTATTGTAACTTAAATGTAGATAATCCATATATTTGTATTTGATTAAAAAATGTATAAAAGTTTACATTAGTCCTTGACCTTTTTAACACAATGGAGTTGAGAATCAATTTCTAATAATTATAGTGAGTAAATTCTTTTGGTAAAGGGCATTGCAAGGGAGTAATTTACTGCCTGTTATGGTTTTCTTGTTAGTTTCTTCAGTTTACCTTAGTATGTTTTCATTGTCTGGAAGGACTGAAATTTGCAGAAGTGATTTTCTAGTGCCATAGTAAAAAAGATTAGCAGTGACAGTTTTCTAAAATATATGTTTCCTACCAGAAGCAGCCTTCTCAGCCCATTTCCTTTAATGATATCTGGTGAGGATCTGATAAGCTTTATTCTACTTGACAGAGGTCAAAGGGCATTGTCTTCCTCTTCAATCCAGCAGCCAACAACAAAACCAGTCATATGTTATCACCATCACACAGGAAGCTGCGGGCTTGCTTGTGTTAAACAGAGCACAAATACAGGAAAAGTGTCAGCCGGGTTAAAAGCTGGTAGAGCTGTGCTAGGAGAACATTATGCTAATAACATTACAGACAGAACTGAAGATATATGATTAAATTTCAGCATAAAGTAATTAGAAATCCTTAAACATTGAAAAAATATAAAAAGTGGCTGTGGCCATATTATTTTCCTTTATTTGAAATGATGACCCCATTTTTAAAAATAGGAAAATAGCAGTTAAATAAAAAGTTATGTCTGGAAATAGCACAATTTTGCAAAACATGCAATTAAAAAGTTGTTAATAATTTTAAAATTGTTTCCCTCTGTTTTGTATGATAAAAATTCCGAATTATATTATCTTATTTCAAAAGAAAAGACAATCTATTTTACGTTAATGTTTTGTCATAAATACAAATTTGTGCCTTTTAAAAACTAAAGAACTCATTTCACTGAGGAAGGGGTGTGTGCCTGGTTTTAAGGTGTTACCTGGGTCAAGGTGGGTATATTCTAGAGATATATACCAATAGAGTTTTATGTTCCATATTGGACTTCTTAAAAAAAAGATCTGAAAAGTTTTGCATAATGTTTTCTAAATTCTTTCCATTAAAAATATCAAAAACTATGAATTACAAAAACCTCTAAAGAGAAAATAAACAAAAATAATACTATATACAACTCTGCATTAACACAGTGACTGTGAACATTTTAATTCATTTCTATCTATATTTTTCAATATATTTTCAAGAGTTCAGTCCATTGCATGTGTGTGTATAGGCACATGTATACACACACATATATACTCAAGCACAAACATGTAGATACACAAATACATTTATAACTTTGAATGTCACCTTCTTTTAACAAATTAACATTATATCAAACATTTTCATGTTTTTTGTATTTGTCATAGTCTTCATTTTTAATAGCTGTATCTGGTTTCATTGATTGAACATGCTATAATTTATTTATTCAGTGAGCAACTGTAGGGGATGTACAAATATTTTTCTTTATTGGGACACTTAACATTTCCTGAGTACCTTAGGGATAGTGCCTCTCTATATGTTGTGCCTTCTAATGGCCATGATCAGGAAGGGCCTTGTCATGTGAATAAACTATTGGACATAGTGGACCTGTTGTAATGCACGTGCCCTTAGTATAAAGTAATTAAATAGTAAAATGTAAAGTTGCTGCTTCTAGGGAATAGTTAATGGTGTTGCATAGAAAGTATTGTGGTTCTGTACAAAAACATAACTCAGTTCCAGTTTGGATTCAAGAGTGTAGTCTGTTGAAGAGACTTAAAATAGATATTGTCCAGTTAGAACAGAATTTTGTAGGTTCCCTGCCAAAGTAAAGACAGAGAAAACTCATGTTTGAGTTTTATATACCAGGGTTAATAAGTAAAAATAGTACAAAAACTCTGTCTTAATGAGTGCTTTCTTGTTTGGGTATGTTACATACCCTACTTGGGATATATGTGATATAGGTGTGCCCATTTGTATTGGAAACACTATGCTGGTTTTGCACTTTTGCTTTTAGGACCCAAGAAAAATTCTAATAGTCATACATTGATTATTTTCTCTGAATGTCAGTCATAAAGAACCAAACACAAAAGTCCTAATGCCCAGCACACCTTTATCAGAGAGTGCTTGTCATCATCCCCAGGAATATTACTGTGTCTTTTCAGACAATAAAGAAAGAAAATATTATTGCTTTACTGTCTCTCTCTCCCCCTTCACCTCTCCCTCCCTCCCTTCCTTCCTTCCTTTTGTTTTTTTTCTTCTTCCTATTTTAGGTTTCTTTTCTCCCTTGCCCCACCTACATGTCTTTCTTGGTTTCAAGGAGAGGACTCAAAAACCAGACTTTTTTAAAAAACAGATACATTTTAGCTATTGAGTATCTTATGCCACAGAGGATAATATGAAATAAAGGATTATTTTGATCTTCATAGGAATAATGATGTTTTAAATAATTCTATTATGACTCTAAATTTCTGTTGACATTATCAGTTTTTTAACATTGGAAAATTCTATTTTTTCTAATTGTAGCATTGGGTAAATATATTTAATGTTTTTTCATGGAGAATTTTTCTTAAAAAACCATAATATAAAGAAAAGAGAAGCCTACTGCCCCAAAATAAACTCTGCCTATTTTTATTTAGGAAAATCATACACTGAAATATCAAAAGGAAGACAGAATATGATTTAGCTAGTTAGTTTTGTGTTGGGCTGATGCTGGACATGACAACAAAGAGTCTTTCTCTGCTGCATCCAGATGTTACGAGGCGATTAAACTTGGGTTTAACTGACCCAGGAGAATCAACTGGCTGCTAGAGCAGCCCTGCTTCTGGCTTTGTGGAGATCAAGGAAAGCCCTTTCAGCATGTCTGAGAGCCAGATCCAGGGTGTCTCAGGCAAGCTGGGGAGCACGTTGGCAAAATCTCTGGGATTGTGCAATCTCTCTGGTTTTTTTTCCTGACTTTTTCCTCTCAAGAACATATGCCTAAATTGGGCCATGCAGCTGTGTGAGGGTGGAGTGCTTACACTTAGAGCCCTTAGGTCTAAGGGTGCGGGGTCAATGGTACATTAGTTCCTCCTCTCAGCATCACCCTGAGAAACTTTAGGAGTAATCCCTTGAGGTTTGTTCGTAACCTGATTTTTCACCCTAAATGTTAACATAGGGCTTGCCTTTTCTTGATATTACACATATGTAGCTAGCAGCTCTCAGACAGTTTGAAAAATGTTTCACTTGCTTTCAGAAGTCTAATGACAAATGACAGTGACAAATGACAAATGGTTTATTTCAAAGAAGAAACTTAAGTTTAGTTGTCAGTTTAAAGAAGTCTACATTTCTGTAATATTATTTTAAAGTTTTACAGATACTTTATTAATCAAAGTATCGATTATACAAAATGCAAAAAGCTCATATAATTCTGTTTAAAAACACATTTTGAAATAGTCCCAACTATACTCACCCCTGGGTTTCTTTGAATTATAGAACAGATGTTTCAACATCCTTAAGGAGGAACTTGATTCTTAGGGCAAAGTTAATGTTGCAAGAGCAAGGAACAATTTGTTAGAGTACTTATCATGGTCCTCAGGAACATTATTCTGTGCCCTCTTGGACCCAAAGACATTACATTTTGTTATTACTGAGTCTGCTTGATTCCTCCTCCTCTTATTTTTCCTCCTCCTTTTCCTTATCTTCTTTCTCCACCTCCTCCTCTTCATCTTCTTTCTCCTTCCCACCCTTCACTACCCCCATCCTCCCTTAAAGAAAATACTTGATAATTAAATTTAAAAACTTTATATACAATGATGCTGTTGATTTCCAAAGTATCTTACTAGGAATAGAATACTACAATAAGAATAATAAAAATGTAACAGATTATTGATGATATAGTATTTATGAAACTATTGTAGTCAATATAATTTAATCTAATAGAATTCTATTTTTATAACTATAAAAACCAAACTTTAGATATTCTTCTTTCAATTCATGTTCCACTAACATATTTTTGTCACTGATGAATGGAAAAAATAATTGCTACAGTTGTGTTTTCAGAATGGTGCATAGACATTTATTTCATTAGTGATAATGTCTTCTCATTAGAAACTCAGGGTTTTGTATGTAATCTAAGGTAACTTTTCATTTTCTATGAACCGGCTCAAGTCAAACTACAAGGGAAGACTATAAAATGGAAGATTAATCCAAACAAATTTACCTCTCGACTTTTTAAGAACATAATGAATACTTGTGTGTGTGTGTGTGTGTGTAACACAATTAACGAAGCACATTTACCTTTATTTGTTCATTAAGTCTTTAGCAAGCATTCTTTAAACAAATATTTATTGACCACTTTAAATTCACTTTGAGGCACAGAGATGCTTCAAAGAGCTGACAGTATTTTGAAAAAGTTCTCTCTTTTAATCTTCACAACTCTTTGAGATATATAAAGCCTCTCTGTAACCACGACTAATATTAGAGTTCCAAGTGAATGAAAATTAGTGGAATAACAGCTGAAGTTGTGCTTTTACGTTTCCCTTAAATTGATCATATTCTTCATATTCTAAAAGCAGTTACAAAGTAGTTAAGGTAGTTGCTATTATTATTATTACTGAAAAGAAAAAGATAAGAGAAGACAAGGGAAGTAGTAATCTAGCATTCAATGAGTATCTTAGAGGCTAGGTACTTTACAGATGTTTCATTCAATTTTTCCCACAGCTCTGAGAGTTATATACAATTTACATTTTACAGATGAGAAATTGAAGCTGATTGTGGTTAAGTAACTTATCTAAGTCACAGAGTTGGAACCAGAGAATGAATCTCACATTTTCTGATTATAAATCCTTTTTTTGTGACACACATTTTTCTTTTGGGATCTCTTCATATACAAACAGGAAAGAAAGGGAAATGATAGAGAACAGAAGCTAAGTAAAAGTTAACCGTGAATTAAGGTTTCCTCAAGTTTAATCACACGGAGACATTCTGTACTGCTGTCTTAAAAACAAGCTACTAAGGGCATACATTAGTAAAAGAGTCTTGAATTTCGCCATTTATTGTCGACCAGGAGCCTCTGGCAGAACAGTTCTTAATTTCACAATTCCATGATGAAATAATCTGGTGCTATGCAACCTTTGGTGTGACTCTAAATCCCAGGGGATGGGAATGTTGAATAAAATTCATATTCAGAAAATGAAAAAAGGCTTGTATATATTTTCATGACAAGGTAATAAAATGATGTAGTGACTATGACTAACAAAATTTATCTCAATTATTGTAGCAGATTGAATACACATTTGGTATGACTAGACTGATCCCAAATGAATATTCTTAGACACTCCTAAGTATTGATGAAAGTGAATATGTGTGAGAGAATGATTCAGTCCCTAGATAATTATAGAGAAATGAAGTTGTTAGAATGATTTTGGTAGTAAGTAAAAGAAAATGATACTTAAGTGAAATAGTTTAAAGCTATTTTTAGTATAGAAAAAATGCTAAATAAATAAATATTGAGCATAACAAATCTGGGTCTTTTATCTGTTAGATGAACCCTCCTTTAAACAAAGTATGTGTGATCAACAAATTTTTCATATTTAGTAATAATAACCATCTATTATTGAGAACCCACTCTGTGCCAGTCACTATTGTTTTGACTTTTATTTAATATTCATAATATTCCTAGTAGAAATTACTATTCACATTTCACAAATTAGGAAATTGAGGATCATACAGAAACCAAAAAGCCAATTAGGAATGAATTAATATTGAACTCAGATTTATCTGATACCAAAGCCTGAGGTTTTTTCTTTTACACTGTGCATTAGGGGAATTTTCAGCTGATCTATTCTGTGCCAATCCTGCCTCTCCATGCTCCTTTGACTACCCAGCACCCTTGACCACTCATTACTCCCTCACCCTGTTTGGCCACAACTAAGTGGGCAGGGTCCCTGTACCTTGAACGGTATGAGCCTAAACTCTGCTCTCTCTTTCCTCTTTCACTTCATAAACTCACACAGTAATTTCACCCAGGCCAGTTCCTTCTTTTCTCAACTTTATCCATACAGAGGTATGATTCAGAAAGTGGCAAGATCTCAAGGTTTTTTACTCAAGTTTGTTTGTATGAGTGGAGGATGTGAAGGATGAAGATCATGGTAAGCAAAGGTGGGTGCCTACATGGCTTCTCCTCGGCTTTATTTCTGACAATACAAGCAGAGCACACCAATGCGTGTTCCTGTGCTTTTCTGTCTTTGTGTTAATGAAGTCATCCTTTGATTCTTATTCTCCTCTTGATCCTGGCGTGCAGACCCCTCCTGCCATCCAACCAAGAATGATGCTGCATAGGGCAAGGTTTGTCCATTCCTGGGTACATGCCATAATGCCCAGGATATTAAAATTTTAATATCTTAAAACTATTAAAAGATATTAAAAGTTTTAATATCTTAAAAACTTTTCTTCAACTACATCATATTGTCTCTCATTTTCTTCATTATGCTTGAAATGATTTCACTTTTAGAAAACCCAATGATATTTGTTTATTGTAAAGGCATTGTTACAATAAAATAATTCTATAACTACAGTAATTTATTTTGACTTTTTCTGTGTAAGTGAATGGGGGGGTAAGGAGGGGAGTCTTGATGTAAGTGTTCAATTATAATGTTCATATATCAATCACATGGAGATATCTTGATTGGCAGAAGGAGACCCCATTTACTCTTTGTGTTGTAGCTAATCTCTTCTTGTAAATACAGAATATCATTATGGAATTTTGGAAGCTTTGAGGTTGGGGAAGCCAGACAGTCAAATTCCCAGAGGTCAACAGGTCACACAGAGTAGAATTATGACATTGGTGACTTCACTCTGGTCCAACTTCACAGGCCTAGAGACTCAATCTTGTCAATACCCTATAATTAGTCAGATGTGTTGGATGACTCACACTAACTAAATTCACAGGAGACTGAAGTGTATAAGTCAGAAAGCCAGCATGTTATTTGACAATAAGGATGTGTTGGATGACTCACACTAACTAAATTCACAGGAGATTGAAGTGTATAAATCAGAAAGGCAGCATGTTATTTGACAATAAGGAATGTAAGAGCCAACATAATCCAACACTCCTGTCTTCTTGCCAGAGTGCTTTTTTCCCACAAATAACCAGAAATAGATTTTATGTACATGGGATCAGGATAAGTTACATATTTGATCTGAGGCTTTACTAGCATTTCTGCAATAGAAATAAGTGTGGGCTAGTAAACAGTGTCTACTTATCTCTGCTTGGATGGACCACTGCCAACATTTGTCTTTCTGGTTATATTGCTCATGATTAATACATTTTTCTTTGTGTTTCCAAATACATTACTCTAGTTACAATCTAGTCTTTTTTTTGAGCATCTTTAAATAACATTCTAATATGTGGTGGATACAATAATGAAGTGCCATTTGAACACTGTAGGGAAAGATTTGTACTGATTTAGTTTTTAACAACTATATTTACCCCGTGAAAACATACTGGGGAAACTGGATTCTATAATTATTGTTAGTGATACTTTCTTAGTCAGTCAAGTCATAGGCTATCGATGGATACACAGATAGAATTGACACTACCAAAAAATCCCAGAGAAAGAAAAATATTTTAAAAATGAATGTAACATGCAATTTAGAAAACAAAGCAAGCGAAACATATCTATTATAATTCCAAATTGTACACTACAATTTAAAGAGAAAATTCCAGGATTATGTCAACCACATAAAAATTTTGTTGTAAGATGAATCAATCCTGAACTTCAACCAAAGCAATTTGTTTTCTGAAATGCCTAAAGGACCTCAGTAGGATAGTCTTACTGAATGAAATGGTCACGTAAAGAGCCACAAAGTCACATTCTAATCTAAATATAAGCAGTTGCTATTGTAGCACTGTCAAATACTATCTAGTGTTATATAAATATTTTCTCTCCAGTTGACCAACTGGTAGGAACTAGATGAGTATAGGACCAGATGAAAAATTGCTAGAAATATTTTCTTCCTTTTCACTGTTAATTTAGATAAAGTGTCTTGAGGTGGGTAAACAACAGGGAAGAGGAATACTCAGTTTCTTATTAGATAAATATAAGCTCTGAAAAAAGGGTAGGCACATTCATTTATGTTAAAAATTCATACCCGCAAAATGTCATTTGCCTATACACACAACTGCTTCTGTTCTGTATTCTATGCTTTCTAGGTCACAGATACAATACTACCTTTTTCCCCACTGAAGAGGTCAGTGAAGTCCTCTGAATTGATTTTATCAATACCACCGATTTACCTTTACAGTTTATCTCATTTTATATTTTATACATAATAATATGAAATGTATTAACATTTTATAAATTCATATAAGATATTTAGTTTTAGATTTGTTTAAGGAGTTATATTATATAATTTGTAAAGTGAATCATCAACTTCTGGTTTCTACTTGTCTTTTAAATCAAAGATTAACTTAAACTAGACAACTGACTCCCCACTCCAAGTTTGGCCGTCACATTGGGTAGCATTTTCTATGTAGATGGCCCATCTGCTTCTCTGCTCAGGTCTTTAATCGCCACATCTGTGGTGTCCTTTACTTCCACAGTACTTGATCCAGCTGTTCTCTAAGCTACATTCTAGACTTTTTTTTTTAAATAGTTCATTACTTCTTCTCCTTTCCAATGTTAGAGCCAAGCAACCAATTATCAATTCCATATCCATTACAGCTCAATGGTTCTCAGTCTTGGTTGCACTTTAGAGTATCTGGAGACAATTTCAAAATTTCTGCATTTCAGATTCATTAAATTGGAATCTCTAGAGGTGGGATCCAAGAATCAGTATATTATACAGCTCCCCAGGTGATACCAATATGCAGCCACAGATGAGAACCACATTTTAAACTCTTGCATTCAGTTATTCTCCTATGCCTGTTATTGAAACACTGAACCTTCAGCTGTCTCCAAGCCTCATTTTCCCTTGTTCTTTGCTCCACTGACTTCTTGTTTCATTCACCAGTGCACCATCAATTGTGGATTAACCTGAAGGTCCTTGCATGCCTCAGCATGTGGCTGGCTGAGCACTGGTGGTGAAAATCACAGAATAGGTCAGGACGGTGCCAGCACTGGTTCTTCATTTTCAATTGCACCTGGGTTCTCAGTGTTGGTTATTTCATGTTCCCATTCTCCACAATACATATTTGAAACATGCTTTACTTTTCTCAGACTACAAATTACCTGGCTTTAAGAATTCAGAGTAACTTTATTTTTCCTGACATATCAAATGTTCTCATTTTTCCTCCCTTCCCAGCCTTAAACTTTCTACTTTATTGTTTTGTATCTCACAATTTGTGTTTTCATTCAGTTACCAAAACCCGAACATCTCCTCTGAGTTATGTTTTCTATCCCTCCTTATATCAAAGATCTCAAAAACCATGTGGTTTATACATTTTAAGACTTTGTCAATTTCTCAGTATTGCTGCAATTATGACCTTCAATTGGGCATCCACTTATTTTCTTGATTGCTGAAATAGTCTCCAATAGGTCTCCCTGCCTCTAGTCTGGCCTCTTTCTGGGCAATTCTCTAGAGTGATATATCCAAAACGCATACCATATTGTGTCTTTCTTTTGCTAGTCAGTTTATCAGCTTTACCTTTATTATAAAATCTAAGTTGCCAGACACACTGGCTAATGCCTTTAATCTCAGCACTTTGGGAGGCAGAGGCGTGTGGATTGCTTTGAGCTCAGGTTCAAGATTAGCCTGGCCAACATGGTGAAACCCCATCTCTACTAAAAAATACAAAAATTAGCTGGGCACGGTGGTACCTACCTGTAGTCCCAGCTACTTGGGAGGCTTGAGTCATGAGAATTGCTTGAACCTGGGAGATGGAGGCTACAGTGACCAGAGATCATGTCACTGTGAAGCAGCCTCATTGTTTGGGGTAACACTTAAGGTTTGTTGTCTCATAGCCATGAGAACAAGGATGCAGACACACAAAGAGTGAGATTGACGATGGAAGTTTAATAGGCAAAAGAAAGAGAATAGCTCTCTGCTGCACACAGGGGTCCCAGAAAAATGGATTGCTGGATCCACAGTGAAATGCAGGGAGTTTTATAGATGAGCTGGTGAGGAGGAGGTGTTTGATTTACATAGGGAATGAAAAACTGGTTGGAATAGGTGTGCCATTTGCATAGGATGTGAATCTCTGGTAGCCCCCACCCTAATCTTTTATTATGCCTCTGCCTGAGCTGTGCCATGTTGCCCATTTCTTCATTACTATACACGTGGTAACAAAAAAGGTAAGATGGAGCCTTTATGTTGGACAGGCCTTGCCCCTGGGTAGCTCTTTTCTATTGGCGTAGCTGCCAGCATTCCCCGTGCAAGCTTCCAGCTTGCTTATCTAGGTTTACAGCTTGATTTTTTCAGGCTGCTCTTGTTAGAAAAGAACTGATTTGGGAGTTGCCTTTTGTTAGAGGGGAAGCTCTGCCAAGGACTCTTTTGCCCTCACTATCTGCCTAAATCATTTCTTTCTACCTCCTGTATCAACTGCATTCCAGCCCAGGCAACAGAGTGAGACGCTTGTCTCAAAAACAACCAACCAACCAGTGTAAATTGCGGACTTGGGCTTAAAGGCTCTCAATCTGTCCTCTCTCTTTCTCTGCTGCTTCATATCAAGCATTGTACAAAATCCTGTTGCTTATATATCTTAAATATGTGTTCATTTGTCAGTACGGTTCCCTCTGCCTGGAACATTCTTTTCTCCCCTCCTTCATTGGCTCAGTTTGGCATCCCTTTTCCTAAGAAGCCATTCCCTAAATAAGTCTGGGTCTAGGGGCCCCTCTGCTTAGTGTCATTCTTCTTGGCTCTTCTACATCTACCATCATGATTATCCTGTTGTTTTTGAAGATTTTTTTCTCTGTGTATATATTCCCCATAAACTATAAGTGCTCTAAGGGTAAGGATGACAATAATGTTCACTTTGTTTCCAATGTTTAGCATATAATTGGTTCCTAATAGGTTTTAATAAATAATTGGTGAATACATTCAAGTAAATGTTAAAATACTTCTAATGGTTATTATATAATAAGATTCATTAAGAACTCCACGGAATTTCATAATGCAATTAAAAACTCAATAGAGAACTATAAATAATAATGAAAATCCTGGGGCTTGAGTGAAAATTAGGTTAGTGGTCTCATGTTTATATTTTTATTTTTGAGAACTTTTTCCATATTTGATGCACTCAACATGATTACCAATTCACCAGAAAGATCATTAGGCATACATAGATAGAGAAGAATGCAATATTTATTTGAGGTCTGAAAATCACTTGAAAAATCTGGGCCAAAAATATGTCCTTGTTTGCTGAAGGTGAGCAACACAGGCTTTGGAGCTAGACAAACCTGTTTGTGAAAATTGAATCCACTATCAACCATGTAACCTTGGGTGAATTACTACTGAAGCCTTAGTTTTTATTTATTTAATTTTATTTTATTATTATTTTTGAGACAGAGTCTTGCACTGTTGCCCAGGCTGGAGAGCAGTGGTGCGATCTTGGCTCACTGCAACCTCTGCCTCCCGGGTTCAAGCAATTCTCCTGCCTCAGCCTCCTCAGTAACTGGGATTACAGGTGCCTGCCACCACACCCAGCTATTTTTTTTGTATTTTTAGTAGAGACGGGATTTCACCATGTTCTCCAGGCTGGTCTTGAACTCCTGACCTTGTGATTCACCTGCCTTGGCCTCCCAAAGTGCTGGGATTACAGGCATGAGCCACTGCACCCGGCCTGAAGCCTTAGTTTTGTGTTTTTGTTTTTGTTTTTTCTTATACTTTAAGTTCTAGAGTACATGTGCACAACGTGCAGGTTTGATACATAGGTATACATGTGCCGTGTTGGTTTGCTGCATCCATCAACTCATCATTTACATTAGGTATTTCTCCTAATGCTATCCCTCCCCCAGGTCCCCACCCCTCGACAGGCCCCAGTGTGTGATTTTCCCTGCCCTGTGTCCAAGTGACAGCATTATTCAATTCCCACCTCTGAGTGAGAACATGCAGTGTTTGGTTTCCTGTCCTTGCAATAGTTTGCTGAGAATGATGGTTTCCAGCTTCATCCATGTCCCTGCAAAGGACATGAACTCATCCTTTTTTATGGCTGCATACTATTCCATGGTGTATATGTGCCACATTTTCTTAATCCAGTCTACCATTGATGGACGTTTGGGTTGGTTCCAAGTCTTTACTATTGTGAATAGTGCCACAATAAACACACGTGTGCATGTATCTTTATAGTAGCATGATTTATAATCCCTTGGGTATATACCCAGTAATGGGATGGCTGGATCAAATGGTAATTCTAGTTCTAGATCGTTGAGGAATCACCACACTCTCTTCCACAATGGTTGAACTAATTTACACTCCCACCAACAGTGTAAAAGTGTTCCTATTTCTCCACCTCCTCTGTAGCATCTGTTGTTTCCTGACTTTTTAATGGTCACCATTCTAACTGGCATGAGATGGTATCTCATTGTGGTTTTGATTTGCATTTCTCTGATGGCCAGTGATGATGAGCATTTTTTCATGTGTCTGTTGGCTGCATAGATGTCTTCTTCTGAGAAGCGTCTGTTCATATCCTTTGCCCATTTTTTTGATGGGGTTGTTTGTTTTTGTAAATTCGTTTGAGTTCTTTGTAGATTCTGGATATTAGCCCTTTGTCAGATGGGTAGATTGCAAAAATTTTCTCCCATTCTGTAGGTTGCCTGTTCACTCTGATGGTAATTTATTTTGCTGTACAGAAGCTCTTTAGTTTAATTAGACCCCATTTGTCTATTTTGGCTTTTGTTGCCATTGCTTTTGGTGTTTTAGTCATGAAGTCCTTACCCATGCATATGTCCTGAATGGTATTGCCTAGGTTTTCTTCTAGGGTTTTTATGGTTTTTAGGCTTAACATTTAAGTCTTTAATCCATCTTGAAGTAATTTTTGTATAAGGTGTAAGGAAGGGATCCAGTTTCAGCTTTCTACATATGAATAGCCAGTTTTCCCAGCAGCATTTATTAAATAGGGAATCCTTTCCCCATTTCTTGTTTTTGTCAGGTTTATCAAAGATCAGATGGTTGTAGATGTGTGGTGTTATTTCTGAGGCCTCTGTTCTGTTCCATTGATCTATATGTCTGTTTTGGTACCAGTACCATGCTGTTTTTGTTACTGTAGCCTTGTAGTATAGTTTGAAGTCAGGTAGCGTGATGCCTCCAGCTTTGTTCTTTTGGCTTAGGATTGACTTGGCGATGCAGGCTCTTTTTTGGTTTCATATGAACTTTAAAGTGTTTTTTTCCAATTCTGTGAAGAAAGTCATTGGTAGCTTGATGGGGATGGCATTGAATCTATAAATTACCTTGGGCAGTATGGCCATTTTCACGACATTGATTCTTCCTACCCCTGAGCATGGAATATTCTTCCATTTGTTTGTGTCCTCTTTTATTTCATTGAGCAGTGGTTTGTAGTTCTCCTTGAAGAGGTCCTATACATCCCTTGTAGGTTGGATTCTTAGGTATTTTATTCTCTTTGTAGCAATTGTGAATGGGAGTTCACTCATGATTTGGCTCTCTGTATGTCTGTTGATGGTGTATAGGAATGCTTGTGATTTTTGCACATCAATTTTGTATCCCGAGACTTTGCTGAAGTTGCTTATCAGCTTAAGGAGATTTGGGGCTGAGAAGATGGAATTTTCTAAATATACAATCATGTCATCTGCAAACAGGGACAACTGGACTTCCTCATTTCCTAATTGAATACCCTTTATTTCTTTCTCTTGCCTGATTGCTCTGGCCAGAACTTCCAATACTATGTTGAATAGGAGTGGTGAGAGAGGGGATCCCTGTCTTGTGCTGGCTTTCAAAGGGAATGCTTCCAGTTTTTGCCCATTCAGTATGATATTGGCTGTGGGTTTGTCATAAATATCTCTTATTATTTTGAGATACGTTCCATCAATACCTAGTTTATTGAGAGTTTTTAGCATGAAGGGGTGTTGAATTTTGTCAAAGGCCTTTTCTGCATCTATTGAGATATTCATGTGGTTTTTGTCTTTGGTTCTGTTTATATTCTGGATTACATTTATTGATTTGCATATGTTGAACCAGCCTTGCATCCCAGGGATGAAGCTGACTTGTTCATGGTGGATAAGCTTTTTGATGTGCTGCTGGATTCGGTTTGCCGGTATTTTATTGAGGATTTTTGCATCAATGTTCATCAGGGATATTGGTCTAAAATTCTCTTTTTCGGTTGTGTCTCTGCCAGGCTTTGGTATCAGGATGATGCTGGCCTCATAAAATGAGTTGAGGAGGATTCCCTCTTTTTCTATTGATTGGAATAGTTTCAGAAGGAATGGTACCAGCTTCTCCTTGTACCTCTGGTAGAATTCGGCTGTGAATCCTTCTGGTCCTGGAAATTTTTTGGTTGGTAAGCTATTAATTCTTGCCTCAATTTCAGAGCCTGTTATTAGTCTATTCAGAGATTCAACTTCTTCCTGGTTTAGTCTTGGGAGGGTGTATGTGTCCAGGAATTTATCCATCTCTTTTAGATTTTCTAGTTTGTTTGCATAGAGATGTTTATAGTATTCTCTGATGGTAGTTTGTATTTCTGTGGGATCGGTGGTGCTATCCCCTTTATCATTTTTTATTGCATATATTTGATTCTTCTCTCTTTTCTTCTTTATTAGTCTTGCTAGTGATCTATCAATTTTGTTGATCTTTTCTAAAAACCAGCTTATGGATTCATTGATTTTTTGAAGGGTTGTTTGTGTCTCTATCTCTTTCAATTCTGCTCTGATCTTAGTTGTTTCTTGCCTTCTGCTAGCTTTTGAATTTGTTTGCTCTTGCTTCTCTAGTTCTTTTAATTGTGATGTTAGGGTGTCAATTTTAGATCTTTCCTGCTTTCTCTTGTGGGCATTTAGTGGTATAAATTTCCCTCTACACACTACTTTAAATGTGTCCCAGAGATTCTGGTATGTTGTGTATTTGTTCTCATTGTTTTCAAAGAACATCTTTATTTCTGCCTTCATTTCATTATTTACCCAGTAGTCATTCAGGAGCAGGTTGTTCAGTTTCCATGTAGTTGTGTGGTTTTGAGTGAGTTTCTTAATCCTGAGTTCTAATTTGATTGTACTGTTGTCTGAGAGACAGTTTGTTGTGATTTCTATTCTTTTCCATTTGCTGAGGAGTGCTTTACTTCCAATTATGTGGTCAATTTTAGAATAAGTGGGATGTAATGCTGAGAAGAATGTATATTCTGTTGATTTGGGGAAGAGAGTTCTGTAGGTGTCTGTTGGGTCTGCTTGGTACAGAGCCGAGTTCGGGTCCTGGATATCCTTGTTAACCTTATGTGTCATTGATCTGTCTAATATTGACAGTGGGGTGGTAAAGTCTCCCATTATTAATGTGAGGGAGTCTAAGTCTCTTTGTAGGTCTCTAAGGACTTGCTTTATGAATCTGGGTACTCATGTATTGGGTGCATATATATTTAGGATAGTTAGCTCTTCTTGTTGCATTGATCCCTTTACCATTATGTAATGCCCTTCTTTGTCTCTTTTGATCTTTGTTGGTTTAAATTCTGTTTTATCAGAGACTAGGATTGCAACCCCTGTTTTTTGTTTTTGTTTTTTGTTTTTTGGTTTTTTTTTGCTTTCCATTTGCTTTGTAGATCTTCCTTCATCCCTTCATTTTGAGCCTATGTGCATCTTTGCATGTGAGATGGGTCTCTTGAATACAGCACACTGATGGGTCTTGACTCTTTATCCAATTTGCCAGTCTGTGTCTTCTAATTGGGGCCTTTAGCCCATTTACATTTAAGGTTAATATTGTTATGTGTGAATTTGATCCTGTCATTATGATATTCTCTGGTTATTTTGCCTGTTAATTGATGCAGTTTCTTCATAGCATTGATGGTCTTTACAATTTGGCATGGTTTTGCAGTGGCTGGTACCAGTTGTTCCTTTCCATGTTTAGTGCTTCCTTCAGGAGCTCTTGTAAGGCAGGCCTGGTGGTGACAAAATCTCTCAGCATTTGCTTACCTGTAAAGGATTTTATTTCTCCTTCACTTATGAAGCTTAGTTTGGCTGGATATGAAGTTCTGGGTTGAAAATTCTTTCTTCAAGAATGTAGAATAGTGGCCCCCACTCTCTTCTGGCTTGTACGGTTTTGGCCAAGAGATCTGCTGTTAGTCTGATGGGCTTCCCTTTGTGGGTAACTCAACCTTTTTCTGTGGCTGCCCTTAACAATTTTTCCTTCATTTCAACCTTGGTGAATCTGACAATTATGTATCTTGGGGTTGCTCTTCGCGAGGAGTATCTTTGTGGTGTTCTCTGTATTTCTGGAATTTGAACGTTGGCCTCCTTGCTAGGTTTGGGAAGTTCTCCTGGATAATATCCTGCAGAGTTTTTTCCAACTTGGTTCCATTCTCCCCATCACTTTCAGGTACACCAATCAAATGTAGGTTTGGTCTTTTCACATCATCCCATATTTCTTGGAGACTTTGTTTGTTTCTTTATACTCTTTTTTCTCTAACCTTGTCTTCTCGCTTTATTTCATTAATTTGATCTTCAATCACTGATAACCTTTCTTCCAGTTGATCGAATTGGCTATTGCAGCTTGTGCATGCTTCACGAAGTTCTCATGCCATGGTTTCCAGCTCCATCAGGTCATTTAAGGTCTTCTCTACACTGTTTATTCTAGTTAGCCATTCATCTAATCTTTTTTCAAGGTTTTTAGCTTCCTTGCGATGAGTTCGAACATCCTCCTTTAGCTTGGAGAAGTTTGTTATTACCAGCCTTCTGAAGCCTACTTCTGTCAACTCGTCAAAGCCATTCTCCATCCAGCTTTGTTCCATTGCTGGCAAGGAGCTGCGATCCTTTGGAGAAGAGGTACTCCGATTTTTAGAATTTTCAGCTTTTCTGCTCTGGTTTCTCCCCATCTTTGTGGGTTTATATACCTTTGGTCTTTGATGTTGGTGACCTACAGATGGGGTTTTGGTGTAGATGAACTTTTTGTTGATGTTGATGCTATTCCTTTCTGTTTGTTAGTTTTCCTTCTAACAGTCAGGTCCCTCAGCTGCAGGTCTGTTGGAGTTTGCTGGAGTTCCACTCCAGACCCTGTTTTGGTGGGTATCACCATAGGAGGCTGCAGAACAGCAAGTATTGCTGCCTGATCCTTCCTTTGGAAGCTTTGTCCCAGAGAGGCAGCCACCTATATGAGGTGTCTGTCAGCCCCTACTGGGAGGTGTCTCCCAGTTAGGCTACATGGGGGGTCAGGGACCCACTTGAGGATGCAGTCTGTCCGTTCTCAGAGCTCAAATGCCATGCTGGAAGAACCACTGCTCTCTTCAGAGCTGTCCAACAGAGACATTTAAGTCGGCAGAAGTTGTCTGCTGCCTTTTGTTCAGCTATCCCCTGCCCACAGAGATGGAGTCTAGAGGCAGTAGGCCTTGTTGAGCTGTAGTGGGCTCCGCCCAGTTCAAGCTTCCTGGCTGCTTTGTTTACCTACTCAAGCCTTAGCAATGGAGGATGCCCCTCAGCAATGGCAGACGCCCCTCAGCAATGGCAGACACTGCTGTCTTGCAGATCGATCTCAAACTGCTGTGCTAGCAGTGAACAAGGCTCTGTGGGCATGGGACCCGCCGAACCAGGCACGGGAGAGAATCACCTTGTCTGCTATTTGCTAAGTCCTTGGGAAAAGCACAGTATTTGGGTGGGAGTGCCTCGTTTTTCCAGGTAGTCTGTCACGGCTTCCCTTAGCTAGGAAAGGGAAATCCCCCAACCCCTTGCACTTCCTGGGCGTGCGACACACCTCCCACCCCCTGCTTCAGCTTGCCCTCCGTGGGCTGCACCCACTGTCCAACTGGTCCCAATGAGATGAATCAGGTACCTCAGTTGGAAATGCAGAAACCACCCATCTTCTGTGACGATCATGCTGGGAGCTGCAGACTGGAGCTGTTCCTATTCAGCCATCTTGGAAATCCCTCACCACTTAGTTTTTAATCTGTAAAGCAAAGACAATTAAGCTTGCATCACAGGGCTGTCATGTAGGTTAAATGAGACAATGTATATAAAGTTCCAAATAAAGTACCTGCTAAAGTAGATGGTCAATAGTTTTGTTCCTTTTACAGTGGCACCTAAAATGCTATCATTATTTTGGATTAAAGTATATCTCCAAGAACTCCCTGTTAAATGCAATTACCGAACATGACAAGCAAACATTTGTGTTTGTGCACGTGGTGTGTTTATTTATTCTTCTCTATGGTAATACAATTCTGACAGCTGGTCACAAAAAGAGTGGATAGAGTGTGTTATGGCCTTTTAAGAGGCATGAGAGATGGTGTGATAAGACATTGACTAGGGTGAGGTTTAAGCCTATACCTCAGTGCTAGGACTCTATAGAAAACACTGGATCCTTGGAAAAGAGGGAGATAAAGCCTCAACGCTGAGGCAGACAGCAGGGCTGTTGGACAGGGAAGAGTGCATCTAAGATAGGTTTCAACCTCCTTATATTTTAATTCAGATAAACTGGTTTATCTCATTTGGCTTTTGAGAACCCAAAAGGAGACATTTATGTTGAGGTTACTAAACTGTGCATCCTGGAGCATTTCTGTGAATCTGGGCCTTGCAGTGTTTTCAGGTTAACAATTCTTTACTTCTGTCACCTCTCTTTGTTCATATTAAAGTACAAATACCCTGTGGAAACTATTCAGTAAAAATGTGGCCCTTTGAAACAAGTGATTTCTAGTTAAAATCATCTGAATAATTTTGCTGCTTAGTTTTTATCTTGCACTCTATTTTTGTGCATCAAGAAATTTAGACATTTAAAGATATGCATGTTGAATTAAAATAAAAAAGAAACACAAAATAGTAAATTTTTGATACTGTCACTAAGTTATGATGAATTTCTCTTTCGATACTTAAAATTCTCTTAAGAAGTGTGAAGTGTTTTCTATTAGCTGAATTGTATTTACATTTATAATCTAGCCAGGTTTGGGGAATTTCATTAAAAACCTTGTTAAAATTCTTACGCAGCATTTACATTTCACTTAGCTATCACAAGAGGGAGTAAGAGCTCTGCTTAATTTTATATATTTTCAAACTTTTCCCAAGATAAGTTGTATAAAAAGAACCCCCTTGAGTGCTGATGATGAAATCATTTACCTTTTCCCTAATTCATCTAAGAATTCCTTTATTAACACTTAATTTGGAACTGACATGACAGTGTAGTCAAGCAAATAAAAATTAAATTCATGAAAACATTAGAATCTTTGCATTTAATACACGATCATTTTGCAAAACATCTGAGTGTATTTTTTATACAGGTTGGCTAATCTGCCTGAGTTAGCTATCATGTTTTTAGCATTTAGGTTATTGCAACAAAGCTTTTTATTGACAATGATGCAACATAATAATGAAATATGTTTCAAAGGTGAAAAATAAGCTTTTAGGAGAAAAACTTGAAATTCCTTTTCTAGGATTTCTGTAACTTATGAAAGTTCACTGTTTTCCCTTCTAATTTTATTGTTTTCCTGAAAAAGCTGTGTGCTAAAGTGCACACAATCACTTTATATACTTTGACATTCCACACATCATTAGATGGTTTTGAGAAAAAGTGTAAAACATCTCCTATGGAAAGTACAACATTGCTGATCTTTGTAAAGTTTCTTAAGAAATGAAAATTTGTGAAATCCCTTTTTCATCACATCAGTATGTTTTTCTTATATTCTTTAATAGAATAGGTATAATTTCCCCAGAAGATTGCTTCTTCCAGCTTAAAAATAAAGGGCTAAGACTTGAGAATCTGTTGCTATTTAAGAAAAGAGGTTCCCAAACTTAATATTGAATGGGTAATGCATATGTTTTGCTTTATGAATATAAGACAGACATTATGATGAACTGATGCTACAACATGTTTTTAATTTAATTTATTGATTTTGATAGCTTTATGGGCATGAATGGTTTTTGGTTATACGGATAAATTTTGTAGTGGTGAAGTCTGGGCTTTTAGTGTACCCATCCCCTGGATAGTGTACATTGTACCCATCCCCTGGATAGTGTACATTGTACCCATCCCCTGGGTAGTGTACATTGTACCCATCCATTCCTGAGGTACTTCACTTAGGATAAAGGCCTTCAGTTCCATCCAAGTTGCTGCAAAATACATTATTTCATTCCTTATGGCTGAGTAGTATTCCATGGCATGTATACACCGTATTTTCTTTATCCACTTATTGATTGATGGGCACTTTGGTTGATTTCATCTTGCAATTGTACAACACATTTTTTTAAGCTTGAATGTAGCTGTGGATTGTTTTCCTTATCTAAAATTCCCACAAAGATGTGGGAGCAAGATATTGTACAGCAACATGTGTAGAGCAAGATATTTATTAAAATAAATTATATAGCTTAATATATAAATCCTTTCTCACTTCTCATTAAATATATAGATATTAAATGACCTAAAAATTTTGTTTTTTGGAATATCTATGGAAACTATTCAATAAAAATGTGGGTCTTGGCTACAAGTCATTTCTAGTTAAATTTATCTGAAGAATTTTGCTGACTACTTACCATTTTTAAACTTTGATTTTACAGTAGGAACTCTGACCTGCAAAAGAAACACTTGTTACTGTTTTTAATGCCTTAGCTATTAACACATCAGCTAACTCCATTCAAACTTCTGGGAATCCTGAAAAAATGGCACAGCTTCCCCACCCCACCCACTGCTCCCAAAGTTTCCCACAGTTATTTTTTTCCCTCATGTGGTTTAAGCTTATTAAAGTATGATTATGATGGGTCATTGGTAATAAAAATTCAAAAGAAGTGATTCTAAACACATAGCCTCAGAGCAGTTAGATCACAGTTATTTTACAGGGAGAAATACAAGTTATACTTTTATTTTAAATAGCACAATTCTAAAATCCCATATTAGTTAGTGAGTTGCTAAACTACTAGAATTAGCCTCAGGAAAAATTTCTTTTCATGTAAAATAATACAAATATAAAATATAATACCTATGAAAGGAAGTTCTAGCACTTGGTCTTGTTGGGTCTATCACTTTTATTATTGAACTTGTATTAGTGATAGAAAATTAAAGAACACATTAATTTACTTAATGTAAGGCAAGAAAATTTTACAACAAAAGCATATGTATGAATTCAATTTAAAGTTCAATAATGAATACCATTCTTTAATTATTGAAAAGATATTTGTCGTACACCTGCCATTTACTTAATCATTTCAATCTAGCTTGTTTAAAAATGAATTTAAAGTGATTTACATAAATGTAAAAGATCGGAGAAGAGAAAATAATTGATATTAATAGAAGGGATGAAACAAATCAAAACATGAAAGAAAAAATAAGCGTGAAACAAGTAAATGCCCTCTCATCCTACTTTTTATTGTTTCTTTTTCTTCTAACAGTCAGTGGGACAGAATAGAACACAGTCAAAAATTTTATTGGTCATACATTAAAAACAATCTAATTTCTCTAGAAAATCCCAACTATGGTATTGAGAGCAGAGAAAGTATTTTTCCTTTTGGTTTTTACAGAGACAACACTGCGTAAATGAATGAATAACCTCCACTACATTTTTACAGTGAATTACTACTTCCTTGAAATTGTATACTAAGCACTGGGGATTCAAAGATGATTTTAATCCAGTCCATGCTCTCAAGTTGTGATTTAGCTAAGGAGTTAGACATAAATGTATAATTAAAATACAACACAGTGAGTTATATGATACAGGCAAAATCAAAATATTGTGAGTACAAAAATATCCTGTGGGAGAAAATGTTTTTAATGAGGAGTTAAATGATATTTGTTTCCATTCAATAACATATAATAATAACAAAAGAAGTTCTATAGGTCATAATGTCTCATCTTTAATATTTATTCCTGTAGCTACAGACCCTCATTGCTTTATTCTTGAACTAGTTTGTGTCTCATCTGGTCTTATCCCCTTCAAATATTTTCTATATTGGTTCTAGATATTCATTGAACTAAAGGTCATAAGTGATCCATGATTTAAAGTGTATTATGAAATAAATTGCAAACTCTTTATCTTCTATTTAATTTTGTATATGATCAGACCACAAAGTATCCCTATAAATTATACACTTTTTTGAGAACAGTAGTCTTTGTATTTCTTCTATTTCCAGCATCTATTCTAGCATCTTGCACATAATATATGCTCAAAAATACTAGTAAAAAGCATTGGATAAATGAATTCAGCTGGTTTAATAATGGAACACTCCTTTAACCTTTCTGTTAGTAGGCATTTTGAGAAAATACCAAAAATTCAATAATGCTCTTTAATTTTGTATTGAAAAAATATGTCCATTAAATACTGTAATACATAAATTTTACTACAGTACAATTTTCTTAATACTGTTTGGTGACTACCTATGAAAGAAATTAATATTAAATTTTGATTTACTGGAAAAATCATGTATTCTTTTATATACATAGGAAAGTATCCTATGAGATCTGTCATTTCTATGTCTATCACTATAGTATGTTTGTATGTATGTATATATATATATATACACACATATATATAGACATTTCAAGCATTATCAGCTTGCTGTAAAATCAAAAGACTTCAGCATGATTTCAAGATCCATTCAATGCAGCAGTATTCTATGTAAATCTTAATATGTTTCTAGGTGAATCCATGGTTATCAATAGCCATGATCTTAGCAGAGCAGCAAAATAAAGATCACATTCACATATTGGATATATGAAAGGCATATTAGATATTTAATAGCAATAATAATCTAATGTACTATATTACCTTTATTTCATAATGCTTTTAATATTATCTATTTTTAAGTGATAGAATTACCTCATAGATAGATTATTCAGAGAATATTGACCAAAACAGAGGTGTCAAACCTTTGATTAAAACTTGATTGTGGCAAATCAAAGCTTGGTGACATTTTTGAAGAGGTTAAATCAGAATTTATCCATTTAATTATGCTTTGTAGAATGCTGCAAGTTTTTGGAAAAACACATTTTGTGAATTTTATTTAATATCTAATATTAACTAAAATATATATACATTTATATGACATTCAGATTAGAATTAGTTATTCATTTATTACATTACAACTACAGCTATTGGGTATCTTTTGTGTGCTAGTCATGAGACAAGTGTTGGAAGTAAAAATGTGATTTATAACTTCATGTCATCTTCAGTTCAGTTACAAAGATTTTTCACAGGGTATTTTATAATAAGAGCCTGGAAGAAGTGAAGAGAATTTGGGGAAAGCTTCCAGTGTTCTAGAAGCATATTAAAGGAAGAGTGGGAGCTAACAAGTCAAAGAGGAAAAGAAGAGAAATGCAGGGTAGAGCAGCCTGGACTGCTTGGAAAATTAGAGGCTCTTTGATCTTGCCAGAGAACAAATTGCTAAATAAGGAGTGGCAGAAATGAGACCATTCGAGTTATTCATTTATGTAAATATTTAGTCAACAAATTTTATTAAGCGATATTATCTAATTTGTTCAATTTTAAGACGTTTATTATTAATATCTGCCATCATGGAGCATCTCTCTGGGATTAGATGACAAAGGCATTTGAGTAACATATTAAAGAGGTTGTAATTTATCCTTTTGGCAATGGCACGTCATTCACAGTTTAATCAGGGATTTGAGTGGAGTGGGTCAGGTTTGTGTTTTAGATAAATTACTGTGGTAATTGTGCAAGGCACACAAATGCAGAGGGAGAGAATTTACTTGTGGGGCTACTATCTGCTGTAAGATAGTCAAGACATTAACTAGGGCAGGGAAGGAATGAGAATGAGGAAGAAACCTGTTTCAGAATTATCATATAGAATGACAAGCTTATAACTGCTTGGATCTGGGGTATGATGGAGAGGGAAGAGTTGATGATACCTGTGTGTTTCTAGTTTGTTTGGTTAAATGGATTGAGGATAGCACCACCAATTAAGACAGTACAGGACAATTCAGTTTAGAAAGAAACATTTTTTTTTCTCCTAATAGCAAACCTATGGAAATCAAAAGGATATTCTTAAATCCATATGATATTCATGATCTTCCAGAACACTGAATGTTTTTGTTATTCTTTCTTTTATTCTCCAATTCCATTAAACAGTGTGAAATAGAATGGCAAAAATGAGAGAAGAACAAACGTAAGTGATAAATGGAGAGCTTAGACTTCCTATTATCACCCATAAAAAATCCACTTATTTGAAAATTATTTAACCAGGCCTTTAATACAAGCATCTACTATTGCATTGTAATTTGTTTATTGAATGTGAATTTTTCATTAAAATCATAGGACTTTCATTGTAATAGGCAGAAAGTAGAGAGAAAAATATATTTTGCAGTGTAAGGATGTAGGCTTTTAAGTGGGGATCAGAATCCAAGTGGCCTGGCTTCTGCTTCATTTCCTTCCCCAATCAAAATTAGCTGCCTTGCTACCTTATAAACTGCATATTTGCTTGCTAATTTTTATTTAAATTATATAACCAACCCAGAGTTTGCAATCCTTATGTTTGGATAAGTGACGCAGAACAGTTTGAAAGTTCACTCTTGTTTTTAATGATTTTAGTCCAAAACAACTCAAAACCTTTATACAGCTCTTCCAGTAGCTTTCATTTTTACCTACAATTAACTTGTTTCCTGTAAGGATTAATTTATATAATGCTCATACAATAACTTATTACTCTGTGTAGCTTCTATTACATGAAATATTTGGAAATATTTTCCTTTTAATCTCTGAAAAAGTCCTGATGATCCAGTTGCAGTTATTTAATAAAGTGGAGAGTTTAAATTTGAGACTGTAGAAACACTTCCATTTTTCATCTCTTCCTTCCTACCATAGAAATTTTTGTGAAAGGGATTCCTGGTGCTATTTCTGCCATTTGCTGACATACATTTTGTTCCAAGAGGGCACACCCTGTGAGTGTGGGAATAAAACTCTTCTGGGCAGAGACTCTAGTGCTGCAATTATCTTAGATGAGGCTATGGGTTGCTTGATTTCTCCAGGGAGTCTGGTAATGTAGCTCAACCTCTCCTGTTGCAGTTCCAGCGACACTTGTTTTCCAATGCGCAATCCTATTGTAATTATCTCACCTCTAACCTCAAATCACATGAACCTTCTAATTCTGTCCCATTGCCGAAAATTTTGGAAAGACTTTATAATAATAATATTAGAGGGGAATTTATGCTTTCAATGCTGCCTGTCAGTTGTAATACTTCTAAAATTCAAATAGAGATGCTATGAGAGACCCTGCTGCATTACAGAATAGGGAAAAAGTTTGTTAAAGAGAACCAGTCAGTGCTTTGACTTATGGTTTCCATTTCAATTACTAAGATTTTATGTTTTTTTTTTTTTTTTTTTTTTTTTTTTGAGACAGGCTCTTGCTCTGTCACCCAGGCTGGAGTGCAGTGGCACGATCAAGGCTGACTGCAGCCTCAACCTCCAGGGCTCAAGTGATCCTCCCACCTCAGCCTCCTGAGTAGCTGGGACTACAGGCACATGCCACCACACCCAGCTACTTTTTTTGTTTAATTTTGTTTTGTACAGATGGCATCTCACTATGTTGCTCAGGCTGGTCTCAAACTCCTGAGCTCAAGTGATCCACCCGCCTGGACCTCCCAAAGTGCTGGGATTATAGGTATGAGCCACCACACCTGGCCTCTAGATTAAGATTTAATTGGACTGGATTAGTTGGACATATTTCTAATGCCGTACACATTTGAATACCTTTTAGTGCCAACTTTACATAAGCAATTCCCAATTCATCACTTTCAGCATTAAATAAAAATACAGAATTGTCAATACTTGGTATTGGAGCTAAAACTGAACTCTTAACATGATAATAAGCATAACTGTCTTCTGCAGAAAGCTTACTATGTACCTTACTATATAGTATTTAGCTGGGTACCTGCATTATCTTCTTTAATCATCACATTATGGCAATATTGTGGGTTCTGGAGCCAGTCTGCTTGAGTTTAAATTCTGGCTCTACCACTTATAAGTTGTGTGACTTTGATTAAGTTATCAAACCTCTTTGTGCTTTAGTTTAAGTAGGGTAACAACACTTAGCTCACAGAGCTGCTAGGAGGATTAAATTAGTTATCGTATGAACAATGCCTAGGATACAGTAAATACTCAATAAATGTTAGTGATTATTCTTCTTATTTTACTTATTGAATAGTTTAGGTACCTTACTTAAGATTAGATATTTCAAAAATGTTGATTTTGGGATATTGGGAGTTTGAGTTCTTGAACTTTATAGCCAGCATACTTACCCACTAGGCTTTGTTATGCCAATATTACAGAATTGTTTGTTTTGAGAGCAACTTCGGATATAAAATAAGGTGATGTAGCAAAATAAAAGAACAGATAGACAAGCCTGGTCTTTTCTCATCATGTTCTACTTGACTTTTTCTGATGTCAGTTGCAATAGAAATCTCTGTGTGCCAGGGAAGGACAATCTCTGAGCTGAGAATATATATCAATAGAAACTTCAAAACTGTAATTCAGTGAAGTAATTGATACAATGGAGGGTCAGTGAAACATTTAGAGGGAGCAGAGGAGAAGCATTCTGTACTGCTTAGTGAGCTCTGGGAAAAGTCACAGCAATTCAGCTGAGATCTGAGGGATGAGTAGGGGCTCGTCAGGTGGAGACGATGATGGAAGGATTCCAGCAGGTAGAAGAACATGTGTGAAGCTGAAGAGTGGGGAGCAAGCTTGGCATGCTGGGGAACATCCTTAGAATTGTTTAGAATCACTGGAGAGTAGAGACTATTCTGAAGAGTGATACGTGATGCAGGAAGTGGCAGGAGACAGTCAGATAGGCAGGCTAGTGTCAGATAAAAGATGTTGTATGCTATGTGGTTATGTCAGAGTTTTACCGTGAGGGGAGGTATTATGCAATAGAAACATAACCTGCAAAGGCAACTATAGATATAAACCAAGTCTGGGACACCACGTAGAAGAAATTCCCAGGCAAAGTTTTTGCTTGGCCACTCAATGGATTATATTTTGTGTCAGTCTCAGGAATTGTGGGAAACAATAACACATGGTTACTGTCTTTAATATACCAATAACTCAATAGAGGAGCCAGAAGAGCAGCGGAGGCAAGGACAGCCAACGAAGCTGTGGGTGGCAGAGCCTGCCTCCTCTGTGCCCTTTAACAGCTTGGTCCTCATCAAGTCTGTCTTTTAGAGTGTCTGTATTTCATGGCAGCAGCTGCCTTCTCTCATTGTCTCAGGTTCTTAGAGGAGGAGCAGCCAACCTCCACTGGTCTTGGGTGACAAGAAAAGCCCTTGGCACAACCCACTGGGGGGTCCCGGTTCCATGTTTACACAGGCTGTGAGGACGGTGGGCTTCAGGCTCCCACCCTACCTTGGAATGCCAGGGAGGCCCTGGTTCTAGTGTCAGTACCGTGGAGTCCCCTCACCTTGTCCCTCCTCAGCCAGCAGAGGCCCAGGCCAGGCAAATGGAGGAAGTGGCTGGGGCCCTTCTTCACCCCAGAACCCAAAAGTTAGTCAGGGCTCAACCCAGAGGCCTGTGACAGTGTCAATAAAGTTTAGCTTTGTAAGTGAAAGAAAAAGAAGATTGAGTATCATAACAAATAAATTGTCTTTTTATTCTACTTCAATTCCCCTTTATTTGTATTTCCGTTATTTCATTATGAGTCAGCATAACTGCTAACTGAGGATAAGTTTAGGGTGAACAAGAAGATGGTATATTTAATTTATTGGAATGAATTTCTTCATATATAATGCTATTTAGTTTTCATATGAAGGATTGGATGTGGATAGGCTGGCTAGATTAGCTTTGTCTTAGATTTAATAATATTAGCAAATTTGAGGAAAGCAGCTTAAACAGAAGCTGTAGTTTAAATACTAGCAAAGTTCCGCCGGGTGTGGTGGCTCACAGCTGTAATCCCAGCACCTTGGGAGGCGGAGGTGAGGGGATAACTAGGTCAGGGGTTCGAGACCAGCCTGGCCAACATGGTGAAACCCCGTCTCTACCAAAAATACAAAAATTAGCTGATGTGGTAGCGGGCACCTGTAATCCCAGCTACTCGGGAGGCTGAGGCAGGAAAATTGCTTGAACCCGGGAGGCGGGGTTTGCAGTGAGCCAAGATTGTGCCACTGCCTTCCAGCCTGGGCGACAGAGCGAGATTCCATCTCAAATAAATAAATAAATAAATAAATAAATAAATAAATACTAGCAAAGTTTGATAACATGGGCAATGGTGAGATTTTGACAATTATCTTCTAATCTACTAATGCTCTCTTTGAGTGCAGTCTAGAGTTTATTTTGACACTAGAATTTTTATCAGCTTAAATTTCTGATATCTATTTTTTTCTAGCTGATTCTTCATGTCTACTTGGGTTTATTTTATTGCAGTCTATTTTTGTTTTAAACTTTTTTGCTTGGTTTAAATTGTTGTATTCTTTTGTCTATTTGAACACACAAAACATGCTTGTTTTAAAATCTTCATGAGCCTGTTCCATAAAATTAATTTCATTTAGGGTGAATTCCTGTTACAGATTTTTTTTTGGTGTGGTTTTCTGAGTGTCTTAGCATTAATTTTGAATTGTCTTTTTGAATTTAAGATCGCAATCTCATTTTGTGTGAGAGTTCATGTTTTTGCTGTCTTATTTCTCTCTTTTTTTTTCTCTCAGATTCCCACTATTTGTTTTTCATGCACCCCTTAGGCTCTGAGTCCAGTATGGGATTATATAATGGCATTTTGTGCTCTTGTTCTTCAGTGATGTTGGAGACATCACAGATCCACACACGGAGGAATTGAATGGCTTCAGCTCAGTTTCTGTTTGCATAGCTAAGCCTTCATTCCCTCTTCCGCCCCAAGCCAACAGAACAACAATCCATTCTGTTTTTCAGCCTCTTGTCATTAATGGACAGTGAAGCCACACTGTAGCCCCTACCTGCAAACAGTAGGCTGTTCATGTCTTACAGAGGACACTTATAGTACTTCTCACCCTGCAAGAGCCCTTCTGAGCTGCCACAATCTACTTTTGGTCCATGGAATTATTTGTCCTGTGTCTGTCTCAGTGGGATGTCTTCTTTGTTTTCTCTTTTAAATTTTATTTTCTTTTACATATTCCTGATTATTTTTAATAGCACTGATTATACTCAGTACTTATTTATTTATTTCCGGTCTTTATACTCCACTAGAATGTAAACTTCTATGGCAAGAATCTTATTCATTGTTAAATTGCAGATTTCTAGAACAGTTCCTTGGACATAATTGGCTTTGTAAATGAATTTCAACCCATTGTATGTTTTCTTTATAAGTAGGAGAAATAACCACCAGAAGAAATAAACAAAAGCTTAAAATGAAAAAAGAAATTTCATATTTAAAAACATTTTTAGGAGATAAATAGTTTTACCTTCAGTTTTCATTCTCACATCATCAATCTCACCTTTTTTTCTAAGTCATCTCAGAATACGTGACCTACTAATTCCCATCTTAGACGGAAAATCTCCCTTGATCTCATATTTCCACATTCCTCTCCAGCTGCTCATACAGTTTCCATACTATGCTTCACATCAAAATATTCCCAAATAATAGTATAGCCTCACTACACTTTTTACCTCGTGTGTATTGTTCAACTCTATAATCTAGCTTGCTTCCTCATCCCTCCACTGACACTATGCTTGTCCGTGTCAGCAGCAACAAGGGCCTCTTCTCTGTCCTCATCAGGCAGTAAGCAGCATCTAACACAGCATTCAACATAATTGATCACTTCCTCTTTTTGCAAGCACTTGTCTCTCTCAGGTCCCTATAGTATCGCACTTCTCTGGAATTTCTATTACTTCACTGGCTGCTCCTTTCCAGTCTCTGTTGGTTCCTCATCTACTTTTGGACCTTTAGATACTGAAGTTGCGGCCGGGCATGGTGGCATGCCTGTAATCCTGGCACTTTGGGAGGCTGAGGCGGGTGGATCACCTGAGGTCAGGAGTTTGAGACCAGCCTAACCAACATGGCGAAACCCTTCTCTACTAAAGATATGAAAATTAGCCAGGTGTGGTGGTGCATGCCTGTAATCCCAGCTACTTGGGGGGGCTGAGGCAGGAGAATTGCTTGAACCCAGGAGGCAGAGGTTGCAGTGAGCCAAGATCATGCCACTGCACTCCAGCCCAGGCAACAGAGTAAGACTCCATCTCAAAGAAAAAAAAAATAAGTAGACGCAACTGGAATAAGACCATAGAGAAAACAAAGAAGAAATAAAGAGGGAGAAGTTACTTTCAATTAGGTGATCAGAAAAGTCATATCTGAGGATGCTTTAAGATGAATAGATATTTAACCTGAGAAGTAAACAAACTGCAAAACCATATTCATATAGAGATTTTAAGAAAACCAAATTGATACTTGGTAAAATGCTAAATTTTGTTCATTATGTAAACTCAAGGATTCTATTTTGCTTGTTTCTTCTGATTTACTTTTCACACCAGTTGATGCATAGATCCCTTAACTGGCAAAAATTATACTACATATACAACCAACATAAGAAACAATCCTTCGCTTTCATATTAATTGATACAAATTCATAGCTGTGAACTATATTTCTTTACAGATGTTGGACCTCAATATTTTTGTGAGTGACTAAATTTTTGTGACCATTTACAAATTTATTAAAACCTCTAATTTATATTCTAAGATGGAGATTTATGATTGTTTTCAAAATGACAGTTCATTTACATTTTAATTTATAAATGTTTTAACTGAGTAATTTATTTTTGTCAGCACAAGCTCCCGTAACTGGAACTCAGATATAACATGAGGAAATTTAAAGCTACTTTTTAATTTAATTAAACATCTCAAAAATATGTTTATAAAAATTAGTCCGTTGTTTTATAACCTTTAGATGCTTGTTTCTTCCTCTTGAAGACCTTTTCCTCCAGTTGAGTGTTATGTTTTGGCAAGGCTTAAATAAATTGAATCATCTGAGATTAGATTCTATTAAAAGGTCAAGATGATTTTAGACTTTAAAAGTTATGGCTTGAGTTATAATTCTATTAGAAATTTATTGGCCGGGCACAGTGGCTCATGCCTGTAATCCCAGCACTTTGGGAGGCAGAGGTGGGCGGATCACAAGGTCAGGAGATCGAGACCATCCTGGCTAACACGGTGAAACCCCAACTCTACTAAAAATACAAAAAATTAGCCAGGCCTGGTGGCGGGTGCCTGTAGTCCCAGCTACTCGGGAGGCTGAGGCAGGAGAATGGTGTGAACCCAGGAGGCAGAGCTGGCAGTGAGCCTAGATGGTGCCACTGCACTCCAGCCTGGGCGACAGAGCAAGACTCCATCTCAAAAAAAAAAAAAAAAAGAAAAGAAATTTATTAAAATTCTTTAAAAAATGTATTAAACTAAATTATATGTTTATCCTGTATCTAATGATGGGAGAAGCTGCTCTTACAATACTATTAACTGTTGTTAATATCCAAAAAGGATATATTGTGAAAACACACACACCACACACACGTGCACACACACACGTTCACACACTCCAATTTGTAGCTTTAAGGATTTCTTGTTTAGATGAGTGCTTTGAATTTCTAGGAGCTGGAAACTAACTAACAATAGAGTTCTACATTTTGATTCGAAAGTTTTCTCTTGCATAAGATAATATTGTTTTGTTATTATTTTATAAATGCCATTTGTTATTGTTGTTAAAGCACTATTTAATGGATTTTGTCATCCAGAACCATATTCTTACAAGCTTTAATTTTAATAACACCAAAATCAGCCGGGTGCAGTGGCTCGCACTTGTAATCCCAGCACTTTGGGAGGCCGAGGCGGGTGGATCATCTGAGGTCAGGAGTTCAAGACCAGCCTGGCCAACCTGGTTAAAACCCATCTCCACCAAAAATACAAAAATCAGCTCAGCGTGGTGGCAGGTGCCTGTAATCCCAGCTGCTCAGGAGGCTGAGGGGGGAGAATTGCAGTGAGCTGAGATTGTGCCATCACACTCCAGCCTGGGTGACAGAGTGAGACTCCATCTCAAAAAACAAAAAAAAGAAAAGAAAAGAAAGCCAAAATGTGAAAATATTCATGCCTCATTAACTAGCTACTGTTTTATTGGGAAAATAATTTAAAAATAATACTTTTCATTTAATTTATGAAGCATAAATATACTTTATACAAAGTATACATTTAAATATACCTATTTTAACTGTATTCTAGTGTATTAGTTCATTTTGCATTGCTATAAGGGAATACCTGAAACCAGGTAATTTATAAAGAAAAGTGGCTTATTTGGCTTGCAGTTAGGCAGGCTGCACAAGAAGCATAGCACCAGTGGCTCCTTCACTTGAGGGCCTCAGGAAGCTTTCAATTACAGTGGAAGATGAAGGGGAAGTAAGCATGTCACATGGCAAGAGAGGGAAAAAGAGAGAGAGAGGGAAGGTCCCAGACCTTTTTTAAGCACCAAATCTACATGAACTCATTACTGTGGAGAAGGCACCTAGCCATGCATGAGGAACCCACCCCCATGACCCAAACACCTCCCACTAGCCCCCACCTCCAATATTGTGGATCACATTTTAACATGAAATTTGGAAAAGACAAATATCCAAACGATATCACCTAGTGATATAGGTAAGATACTTTTGAAGCAATGCAGTGAATTTGAGAAAAAGGGAGTATTTTATTTGAGTAGAAAATAGAATTGAGATCCAGAGAGTTCATTGCTATGCCACTGCCTGGCTTTCAAGAATAACATATGCTCAAGTAATCCATTATGTGGTATCCTTTAAACATCTATCTGTTAGTAAGTCCCAGCTGCCCTGAAATCTCCTTCAAATTTGGAATTTGGAATGTTACTATTTTTCTACTGTTCAGACTCTAGATGTTTTTTAAAATAAAATTCAAAAGCCTCTTGAAGTAGTAAGAACTAAATAATAAATGTTTGTCTAGTACACCACAGTTGTTAGATAACAGCTCACTAAGGATTAGGACAATCTTTTAGGCTATAGGGAAGGTAAATGAAGGTGGGGGAAAAAGTTAAATTTTGGGTTAGGATTAACCTTTTCTACGTGTAAAATGAAGACAGGAATGAACTGAAGCAAAATTTTCCCCTTCATCTTGCTTTGTATAACATGTGGCTGTGTTTACTTGGTGTTTCACACAAGAATTTTGTGAGCTTCATAAGAATTCCTCAGCATGTTTTTAGGCTTAGAGATATTATGATAACTGGGTATTGGAGTGATTAACTAATCATTCATATGTTTTCATGTGTTTGCCCTGCATTTGTTAACTGATAGGCTTCTGTTTAATTGAATAAAAATGTATTTTTTTTGATTGGCAGCTTCTGTTTGTGTAGCTAGATTTTAAGATATTATTCAGGGAATTCAGACATGTCATCACCGTGACCTTGGTGTCTGTCCTCTTACTTGAAAAGGTTGATTGAATGGGAAATGTTTCAATTAGAAGAATGGATTTGGATGGAAGTACAATTAAAGAATCTAGTGTTTGAGTGGGAAGAATAACTTTTCTGCTCAATCATGAATCATGAATCCTGCTTTTCATCACTTAAAAAAAATAGGAAAGGGCAAGGTGTCTTACCCAGAAGTAATATATTATTTATGTAGTCCTTGATGTATGACCCAGAGTTAGTAGTTAATGTTCCATGAGCTGACCTAACCAGTTGTACAATGGTTTGGTTCAGTAATGCACATAGTGTGCACTTACCAACCTGCATTGCCATCTTCCCTGTAAACAAAACGACTGCATCATGGTATGACGAATGCAAAGGAATTTATCTTTGCCACAGGGTTGCAAATCACATACTCATCCCAGATCTTCATCCATACAACTTGTTTTGTGAAGAGCAACTACACAGGTGCGTTATGCTGAACCCATACACAATTGTGACTGTACTAGAGAAATGGAACTAACAATTTTCTCAAGTGTTTATGTTGAACACAATTACCTACTCAAAAAACCACAATAGTAGGAATGTGTTTTTACAGAACCCCTTTCTATTTTTCATTTTTGAGAATTTTTTTAAATTCAAATGAATGTCAAAGATTCTCATCTTTCTTACCTATGAAGGACTTGCCACTTATCTGTCAAATCATATTGCTTTTTCTCCAAAACAGTGAAAATTGTTTATATTAGACCCATGACTAGACTGTCTTCCTCAATAGAGAATTCAGTACTAATATTTATGGGAGCATACTGCTACCTATGCTGATTTATTATTAGCATTTTTACTGTTAGAATTTTATTGACCTTTAAAAGTTTTTCCTCCCTTCTAATTGCAAGCTTCCCAGAAGGAGAGGTTTGTGTATTCTGATCTAATGTTCATGGTTCTCATACGACATAGTGCTCAGTTGCTTCCAGTCCCTGATGCCAAAAGTGTTGGGGACTGCTGTTGTATAGCATTCCTTTGGGGTTCTATCGTAACTCTTCCCAGTCCCGATTGTGTAGCAGAAATGCTATTTACCTTTGATAGTCAGTGTCAATGTGGTCAAACAATAGCATACTTGTGATTTTTAGCTCTTTACCTAGAGACAAGAGGAAATCAAAATTATCAATAGTCAGCCTGTTTTTCTGATTCAGAGAAAGTTTTATTGTGTTTATTGGTATACACATATCTTTCTTGGGTATAAAGTTTATAGGAATGTCAATTCCTCAGCTAAAAAGCAAACAATTTATAAGATCCTTAGATATAATTATAGGAGCTTCATTTGCATGTCTTCTTCATACTAAAATTTGTGCATTTTTAGATAAACAGAAGCATATATTAACTCAGAGAGAAAAATGCATCCTGTAAGTTAGTGTCCCAACTTTACAAAAAGTCTTGTCTGCAAACTGGTAGTGCAGCTAAGTTTATAAACTATCCCATAAGATTACTGCCCTTGGACATGAGCTCACTGATTTAAGATGTGAGGCAGGTACCTGGATTGCAAGTAATATTTTTTTGGAATGCTTCCTTGGCAATGAAAAGGCCACCCTTTAATTAAACAGTGGTCAGGTAGCTGGCTAGTTCCCTTAGGGTATCACGTTTGACCACCATTTCTGGCAAATTGGACATTCAGTAGTAGCAGCAGTTAACTAAGCTCATGTATAATGATCATTGTTGTTACCATAACAACTTTGTTTATAAACCTGAAGTCCCGGGCCAACTGTGGAAGGAGTATGACTCATATTCACATTCAGCTTATACATCTGGATTAAGCCTCCTCTTATGTGGAGTAGAGTGTATTCTGGTTAGAATCCACATGGGATACAAATATTTTTATGATTTGGACTTTTTTCAAGTATTCCATCCACATACTCCTTTCCAAGCTTACTTGTCTCTAATTCTTCTTCTTCTTCTTCTTTTTTTCCAATTCTCAATCTCCCTCTTTCCTAATTTATACTAACAATTGCCCAACTACCCAAAATAAGAGTTAATTCTTACATTTCAGTGGGTGGACAAGAAAATTGTTCTGCTCAATGCTTTGTCCACTAGGAATATTACAAGAGTTATACTATGTAATAACAACTCAAAAACTTTCAGTAATGTCTTTCTCACTTAATACTGAGAATATGTAAACATGTGGGTATGTCTCTGTATGTGTCTATGCTTATTAACATGCACCATTAGGATCCAAATAGAACATTATATAACCTAAGGAAAAAAATCATCAAAAGAAATAAACTGAACTTTGAAATCAGAGAATTTACGTGATTGTGTTTCTAGCAATAATCAAGTAATTTACATATACAAGCAGATGACAGAAAATCCACAATTAAGATATGAAAAAGCGAAAAGTGATCTTCTTTTACAGCCACAAAACAAGCACATTGGATATTAGCTTACCAGTCTGTCACTCAAGATTTTTGACAGCTTAAAGTCAATGCATCCGAAGGCAATCTAAGCCCTAAGAGCTATGGAACAAATTCTTTGAATTAAATTTTACTTTTATTCTAGTTCTTACTTTCCCGGCTCACAACTTATTTTAATCTTATTATATTTTTTAAGCTCTAGACTCATTGATTACTCTTAAATTATGTAAATGCTTCAAATAATCTTAACATATCACTTCTCTTAGGGAGATTTTTTTCAGGCCAATATGTTCTAATATTTTAAGATATCTTATTTAGAGTGGATGAATCACAACTGCCAATGCCCAGAAAAGGTAAAGAATTCCCAGGCAGAAGGGCAATAACTGTGGTGTCTCCACATCTTAGTTGTTCTTTTCTCTCCCTTGAGCCGTTCTACAGTAATTCCATTCTGTGCAGGTAGAGAGTCCCTGCTCAGAAACACTGTCCAAATCAAGAAAGAATAAGAAAAGTAAGATCCTGTAGTGAATAGTTTTTTGGGTAACATCTTTACTGAGATATATAATCCTCATATCATAAAATTCACCCATTTAAGTGTACAGTTAATGATTTTTAGTTTATTTACAAAGTTGTGTAAACATTTAATTTTAAAATATGTTTATCACCACAAAAAGAAATCTCCTACCCTTTTAGCTTTCATCCCCCAACCTCTTGATTTCTCCCTAACCCTAAGCAAACACTAACCTACTTTCTGTCCCTATAGATTTGCTTATTCTGGACATTTATATAATTGGTATCTGATAATATATTGCCCTTTGTGATTGACTTCTTTTAGTCAACAGTTTTGATTAGCCCAGAAAGCACTAGGTTAACCCAGTCATTTAAAAAGTGTTGATATAGAGCATTGTGTGGATGACATTTGGAAGCTATTAAAGAATTGTTCTTTCTTCTTCTTCTTATTTTTTTTGAGACAGAGTTTCACTCTTGTTGCCCAGGCTGGAGTGCAATGGCATGATCTCGGCTCACTACAACCTCCACCTCCTGGGTTCAAGCAATTCTCCTGCCTCAGCCTCCCGAGTAGCTGGGATTACAGAAACGCACCACCTCACCTGGCTAATTTTGTATTTTTGGTAGAGACGGGGTTTCTCCATGTTGGTCAGGCTGGTCTCGAACTCACTCTTGACCTCGGGTGATCTGCCTGCCTTGGCCTCCCAAAGTGCTGGGATTACCGACATGAGCCACCATGCCCAGCCAGAATTGTTGTTCTTAAAGGTCCAGCTCAGGCCAAACACAGTGGCTCACGCCTGTAATCCCAGCACTTTGGGAGGCCAAAGCAGGCAGATCACAAAGTCGGGAGTTTGAGACCAGCCTGACCAACATGGTGAAACCCCATGTCTACTAAAAATACAAAAAGGACCCAGGGGTGGTGGCATGCGCCTGTAGTCCCAGCTACTCGGGAGGCTGAGGCAGGAGAATGGCTTGAACCCGGGAAGCGGAGGTTGCAGTCAACTGAGATCGCACCATTGCACTCCAAACTGGGCAACAGAGCGAGACTCTGTCTCAAAAAAAAAAAAAAAAAAAAGGTCCAGCACCTCAATTTCCACCTCCTGCAGGAACGCTCTGTGACTGCCAATCCCATTTGTAGTCAGCGTATCATGGTTAATAATCCTAATGATTACTATTAATTAATATTCCAGGTACCATATGCTAGGTAGTGTGCTCAGTACTTAACATGCTTATTTTATTTAATCTACACTGTGAAGTAAATATTATTATTTCCATTTAACAGTTGATGAAGCAATTTTTTTTGAGACAAAAATATATATATATATATATTTCTCTGCCAACCAGTTTAGAGTGCAGTGGCACAATCATAGCTCACTGCAGGCTCAAACTCCTGGGCTCCAGCAGTCCTCCTTCCTCTGCTTGTTGGACAGCTGGGACTGCAGGCACATGTCACCATGCCCGACTAATTTTATGATTTTTATTTTTAGTAGAGACAGAGTCTCACTATTTTGCCCAGGCTGGTCTTAAACGCCTGGCCTCAAGGGATCCTCCCGCCTCAGTCTCCCAAAGTGCTGGGATTACAGGGATGAACCACCATGCCTGGTAGTGGAAACATTTTAAAAGAATCTAAATGGTTTTCCTAAGATTTCATAATTCAGGGTTCCTGGGCTGTTGGGTATGCACTATGAAAAAGTATCCACTTGTAATTGTTGCACCTTGAGTTCTTGTTTCACAAAGTTCCAGGAAGAAGCTCAGCCCCAGAAAAACAAAAACAGGTTCAAGTCAGAGATGCATGAGTTGGAGATTTACTTTAGAGAACACCCCTTATTATTACATGAAAATTCCTGTCCAGGGAGGAGCTTATCCGCCACTTTCTATACATAATGACGTACGTAGAAGCAGAGCAGTGCAACTGCGCTGCCTTTACTCCACATCTACATAAAAATGACCCAGCAAAACAGCCCAATTAAAAACTCTATGTTGGCCCAGCATGGTGGCTCACGCCTGTAATCCCAGCACTTTGGGATACCGAGGCAGGTGGATCATGAGGTCAGGAGATCAAGACCATCCTGGCTAACACGGTGAAAACCCGTCTCCACTAAAAACACACACACACAAAATTAGCCGGGCGTGGTGGTGGGCACCTGTAGTCCTAGCTACTCGGGAGGCTGAGGGAGGAGAATGGTGTGAACCCGGGAGGCAGAGCTTGCAGTGAGCCAAGAGCGCGCCACTGCAATCCAGCCTGGGTGACAGAGTGAGACTCCATCTCAAAAAAAAAACAACAACAACAACCCTATGTTCACCATCGTGAGGCACTGCTTTAGGAACTATCCTGGGCATCCTCCTTACAAGTAATAGAATTCCCTTGTGAAATCCACACTGGTTGTGGTCATTGGACTGTCAGTTGCCAAGTGATGGAACCCACTGGATGTGTGTGTCCAAGAATTTTATAATAAATCATAAATTTTCAAGCCTAGGTCTGTCTGATTACAAAGTTTAAGCAAGTGATTTTCAAACTGTAGTGCATGTCAAAATCATCTGAAGGGCTTGAGGAAACAAACAAACAAATAGAAAACAGATTTCATGGCAACCCATCCCCAGCAGGTGTTACTGGGGTCTTAGAATCTGAATTTTAATAAGTACGCCAAGTGTTTCTGATGTTGATGGCTCACTGAGCATACTTTAAAAATTATTGACTGCTCTTATTGTTCATGTTATACTACTGATTACCATTCTATATAGCTTTTTTGATTTTTATTTGTACTACAATTTAACTTTTCATTAAAATATTGTGTGTGAGTGTGTCTATTATATTGTAAGTAGGCTTTAACTGCTATAATTGTCATATACTTATTTTTGTATATTCTGTAGAACCCAATGCCTATCCTTGAAATATTGGGGCCTCCTAAATATTTGAACTGAATTGATACAAGGCAAGAAATCATAATTTCCAGATGTTTGTTGTTTAGTAGACCTATGTACCTGAAATCTGAGTATGCAATGGCAGAAAGTAGTGAGGGTACATTTTTGGATGGACCTGTCTTGGTAAGGAGGTGAGACTCACAAAGCAGATTAGCAATATGAAGATTATATATATATGTATATATATTTGAAAATAAATATGAATAGAGTATAATGGCTTTGTTTTAAAATGAGCTAAAATTGGAAAATTTGGAATAGAGCGTTCTTGATAGAGGACTTTGAATGCTAGGGCATGGAATAAACACTTTATCTTAAAAGCCAAAGGTTGCTACTACAGGTTCTTGAGCAAGGAAATGAAAAGTTGAGAGCAGTGTGAGAGATTATGTTACTAAACTTCTGCAGTATTAAAAGCAAGGTGAAAGAAACAAAACTGTTACAATAATTTAAGAAATAGATGATAAAAACATGGAATATAATGATGTTTAGAAAAACACATCTTCAAATTTGGGTAGTACGTAAAAGATTTGTCAGGACTTTGGTATATTATCTTTTAACTAAACACTTTTTTTTAAGTTGAAAGGCAATTTAGACCCTCAACTCATCTCTCAATTTTAAGATTTTTAAAGAGGTAATTATGAAGCATATATAATTAACTAGCCATGGTGCTAGATAATATTGATTCAAAGATTAATAAAATACAGTTCCTGCATTTAAGAAGTTTACAAGTTGGGGGCTGGGCACGGTGGCTCACAACTGTAATCCCAGCACTTTGGGAGGCCGAGGCAGGTGGACCACTTGAGGTCAGGAATTTGAGACCAGCCTGGCCAACATGGCGAAACCCCGTCTCTACTAAAAATATAAAAATTAGCTGGGCATGGTGGTGGGTGCCTGTAATCCCAGTTATTCAGGAAGCCGAGGCAGGAAAATCGCTTGAACCGGGGAGGTGGAGTTTGCAGCGAGCCGAGATGGTGCCACTGCACTCGAGCCTGGGCAACAGAATGGGACCCTGTCTCAAAAAAAAAAAAAAAAAAAAAGTTCACAAATTGGAAGGAGTCAGACATTCTTAAGACATTGTGCATTATATATGTTTAAAAGAGAAAATGAGCTAATTAACTAGACTCACATAAAAGAATTATCTCAAAAATGATATATTTTCAATTACTTATATGTAAAACATTTGTCAAATTACTATTTATAAATTTATAGTCATTTGTATGCTTCAAAATGTTTTGAAATATACAATTTAATTATATATTAGTGGGTTTCATAGGCAAGAAAGAGGGAAGTAGCTCCCTGTACAGAGACAGAAGGAAGTGGGCTCCAAGCAGAGAGAGGGATCCCCAAGTGTGGGGGTGGGGGGTGGGGAACAGCAAGTTATATTAGGAAGCTGGAGGAGGTGGTGTCTGATTTGCATAGGGTCCAGGAGATTGGTCTGACCAAGTATGTCATTTATGTAGCCTGGGAAAAAACTGGCCCCCCAACCTTGCCTTTTAATGTGCAAATGTACATTAATATGCTATTTGCAATGTGCTATTGCAAACCAAATATACCAAATCTCTTTTCTGATAGTTTTTAAAAACTGAGCTCAGGAAAATGTGAATCAAATGATAAAACAAACTTTTTATTGGTCTCACTGATCCAAAAGCTCTTCCTATTGAAAAGTCTACTATTTGTATATTTTCATTATATGCTTCTTAAAAATGAAGTTAAATTGTAATACTGAAATGTACTCTACTTGTCTTATGATTTTGTTGTTTAGCTTAAAACTTTTAAATACATGTAATGAGGTAAATTAATATTAAAATGTGTTTCCATGTTAGTAAACTAATAACCTGATAGGTCAATGTTTTAAAACTTTTAAGTTGGATTGAGATTTTATACTGTTTGTAGTAGAGAAACTGATTTAATAATTTAAATAAAAAAAAGGTTCAAATTCTGGAAAATCAACTAGATCAATCTATGTAAATAACTTGCTCTTAAAAGTTTAGTATGATTTAAATTTACGTACTAAAATTGTGTTATAAAATTATAATAAAAAATCTAAATTTTTGATGTATCTGTATTTAATAATGTGTTAGCATTTGCTTTGCTCTCTAAGGCAATAATGATACATGAATCTTACATTCATAAAACCTTTGATATTTATAAAGTTCAAGGAAGTTATCAAAGTATGATATATTTTATTATAAAGAAAACAATGCAAGCAAATATATTACTCTGTAATAAAAGAAAAATTACAATTTTTCCAATATGAACAAGTAAAGTAGAAAATTCACAAGGTTATAGTTTGAGTTTAGAAATATGAATTATTCACTGGCTATGAAAATGAAATGGGGAACAGAGAAACTTTGACATTGTTTTAGGCTGCTGCCCTAGATAAGTTATAGTGATGTTTGAAAGAAAGCCACTGTAGCTTTAAATAATTTACAGACTCTCTGGATAAATGTATCCTGCTGCTTTCGTCTCTACTGACTTATGAATAAAGAGTGACATGTAGCAGGAATTCAGTGCTGCAGCAGATGTTGAGGAAGAAAACTTCAATTACAGAGAATATTAGTGGGAGTTTTTTTTCAAATTTTTATCACAATCATGGTGCATAGCTCATAGTAGTTGTTCAATAGATATTTTTAGTGGAATAATGAAGAGGTTGGGAATGAATTCTAAAAACCTATGACAATTAGATTATGAATTACCTCTAGCTGTCATCAAAGAGAAACAGGTTTTCAAGTGTACACTTGGCATAATCCCCATAGAGAAGCATATTTAAAAATGTCCGAGGCGGGTGGATCGCCTGAGGGTGGGAGTTCGAGACCAGCCTGACCAACATGGAGAAACCCCATCTCTACTAAAAACACAAAATTAGCCAGGCATGGTGGCACATTCCTGTACACCCAGCTACTCAGGAGGCTGAGGCGGGAGAATCACTTCAACCCGGGAGGCGGAGGTGCGGTGAGCCAAGATGGCGCCATTGCACTCCAGCCTGGGCAAGAGTGAAACTCCATCTCAAAATAAATAAATAAATAAATAAGTTTAAAATGTTTTATTTTAATAAAAGAAAGCCTCCAGTGAAAATTTTATAGCATTTTCCACACATGACTCATTAGTTCAATGATTATCAATGAATAAAATCAAAGTAAGGTTTATAACTTCAAATTTGATGAAAATCTTAAAAAGAATAGCTTCTTGTTCTGTTATTAAAATTTAGATTGCAGCTATGACAAAAATATATGGGCTGTATTTAAAATTTTAGCTTTCTCTTCACACAAATGGTACAACTGTTCTTTATCATAATTTTACTCAGTTGAGTAATAAATACACTTTGGTGTATCTTTCCACTTCCTAAGGTTCTGTCCTTTCTTTTACAGTTTCTTATCAAAGCTGGCAGACATCCTACATCTGTCTTCAAACCCTTAGCAGAGTTTTGAAGTTTAGGAGGAGCTTTATTTGGGGTTATCTCTCTTTGCTTCTTGTAGTCTGAAGTAAAATAATTTGAGTGTAAGAAACACTAAAAACAAATAATATATTGTCTCATGCCCTTGGTTTGTCTTCCTTTTCTAAATAAGAGCTGCATTGTATAGTGTGCCTGTGGAATTTTACAGTTTCCTACCATGAGAGAAATGCTGAGGGGACCTTTACTATTTTTCAGACATTCTGCACCCTTAAGATAAATGTGGCATTTGCATTTATAGGCTGTTACAGTTTAGAGTGACTGAGGTGATTTGTTAAAGTGCTTTGTAAAATTCAAAATTATTTTGTCATTGTTTGACATGCATCTTGTCTGCTACTGAAGTAAGGGTGAGAAAACAGGAAGACAAAACAACTTGAGCTAAAGTACTTCATGGGTCCATATTTTGTATAGGATTACTCAGTGTTGGGCAATGCCTTGCAAGTTTCAGATCAGTCTACCTAGTTGAGAAATTTAATTTTAGAAATCATTCAGAAAAAAGGAGAGAAACACAATTGATTTTTTTTACAAATGACTTATTTTTTCGTTAGTTTTTTGTGGAGTTGTATTTTTATGAACAGCATTTATTTCTCTGTTAGTACAAGCATGTATACTTGGCCTTGAGAGAAGCGAAAACATGGAATGGTATGGAGATAGTGCTGTTGTAGTCCTGGTTCCTCCCCTTGTTAGCCATCGTACTCTCTGGAGAGCTTAGTCTCTCTCAGACTGTTTCTCAGTTAGATGGGGATAAATATTCCTCCTTGCTTTTGTCACGTAGTTGTTGCAATGTATCCATCTATATTTTAAGACATAAATTTATCTTTAGTAACTGTTAGTAACAATACCCCTGAACAAGATGAGCATTGTCTTTGTCCTCAAGGATTTACTAGTAAGGCATGAATACCTGGAAGGTTTTTTGAAGAAGGGTGTGATAAACACCACCAAGAAGAGTAAAGTCAGTTATCATTCTGCAAGCAAAGCTTCTCCTCAGGAATGCGGGGCTAAACATTATCCCTTGACTTATAGTTATGTCAGAAGAAAATCCAACAACAAAGATATAATTGGGGGGAAAAAAACCCTCATCAGAAAGACTACTCTGTCACCCCCAGGTGTGAAGTGGGCTGATTTAGATTACTTATGTATTTATTTATTTATTTATTTTTATTTCAACTTTCATTTTAGGTTCATGGGATACATGTGCAGGTTTGTTACATGGGCATATGCGTGATGCTGAGGTTTAGGGTATGAATGATCCCCTCAGCCAGGTAGTGAGCATGATTTAGATATTTCTTTTTCTTCCCTTCTCTTTTTCCCTGTAGGCAGGTTATATTAGGCATATGCCTTTACATATTGTTCAAATGGGAAGAACTGCCCCAGTGATATCTCTTTATTTATAGCAAATTTTGATCCTGCATTTACAAGGTATCTAACTGAACCAAATTATTTCATCTTAAGTAATTTGGATGTACCCTTTATGCAAGAGTTAGATTCAGAGGGGACCAAAGAAATGGTTTGTGTCTCTGGTCTTCTCCTAGGGGATAACGAACAATAACAGATTTCTAATTGAGGTGCATCATTGGTTCTATCACTGTATTTTAAAATGTTTTCTCAATTTATTTCCTTTATGTACACAGTTTTATCTAAAATAAAAATAATTTTTGATAACTAAGATTGTTAACAACTTTTTGATGACAAACAAAAAGTCGAGAGTCTTAGTTTAATTACATCATCTTAATTTCTCTTGTTCTTCAAATGTAAAATTAGAGCATTTCATTAACTGATTTCCCCTCAAGATTTCTCTCCTATTAGTTTTTCCTTGAGTTTTAAAATTGGTTTCATTTTCCCTACTTTCATACTCCACATCTTACACTTGTAGTGGAAATTTTTATTCAACTGGGTAAAGAAAACTCTTTCTGGAGAAAGGGGGTGGCCAAGAGAAGGGAAAGTGATGTGGCAGTGAATTTTTGGTGGTTCTACGGTTATTAAAAAGTCAGCCTCGAGGTTATGGTAGAAAGGGTGATTAAAAATACAAAAATTTGTAAATCTAAAATCTAGGTAAGAGGAAGAGGACTTTCAGTGCTGATTATATTCTTTGTTCCCTATCGGTTTATCAACTGTGTTGTGCTTTGACTTCTTATTTTTTTCCCAGAAAAACTGCTGATTTTTTTATTACATGACTTATGATTAATTATGTTATATCCTGTTAGTGATCTCACAGTTTTTTATGTTTCTAATTTTAATGGATACGTAATAGTTGTACATATTTATGTGGTACATGTGATATTTTGATACAAGCATACAATATGTGATGAGTAAATCTGGGTAATTGGGATATTCGTCACCTCAAACATTTATTATTACTTTGTGTTGGAAACATTCTAAATCTACTCTTCTAATTATTCTAAAATATACAATAAATTATCATTAACTCTAGCTGCCCTATAGTGCTATTGAGTACTAGATCTTATTCCTGTGTCTAGCTGTATTTTGTACTCTTAACCAACCTGTACCTATTTATTGCCAATTCCCTCACCACCCTTCCCAGCATCTGGTGACTACCATTCTACTCTCTACTTCCATGACATCAATTGATTTTTGCTCCCATATGTGAGAAAAAATATGTGATTTTTGTCTTCCTGTGCCTGGCTTATTACACTCAATGTCCTCCCGTTCCATTCATGTTGCAACAAATGACAGGATTTTATTTTTTATGGCTGAATAATATTCCACTGTTTATATATGCTACATTTTCTTTATCCATTCATTAGCTGATGGACACTTCCATATCCTGGCTATTGTGAACAGTGCTGCAATAAGCTTAGGAGTGCAAATATCTCTTTGATATACTGATTTCCTTTCTTTTGGATATATATCTATAAGTGGTATTGCTGGGTCATATGGTAATTCTAATTTTAGTTTTCTGAGGAACCTCCATACTATTTTCCATAATGGCTATACTAATTTACATTTTTACCCACATCCTTGCTAGCATTTTGTTTTCTGTCTTTTTGATAGCCATTTTAACTGCAGTGAGAGGATCATTGTGGTTTTGATTTTCATTTCCCTGCTTTTTCCATCTTTCCTTTTTCTCTTTTACTTTTATTGCTCTTTGTGGAAGACTAAGATTTCGCACTATTCCATCTTCTCCTTTCTACCGGTTCTGAAAACATGTTCCTTTTCTAATCCCCTAGAGATTACTCTGGAAATTTTAATATGCAAATTTTACTTAATAAGCTATATGTTTAATAGATATTTTCATCATTCTTCCCCCAAATTTAACCACGTAAAAATGTTTTAGCTATAGTCATTCTTCTAAATATGCTATGATTATCCAATATTTTATTTCTAGTTAATTTTAATCCCACAAATTGGACCTTATTATTATTGTTTTATTCAGTCAATGTTTGTTTAGATTTACCCAAGTGTTTCTATATTCTCAGCTTTTTATTCTTTCGTGCCTCACAACTTTCTTTCTAGGGCCAGCCTACTTTTTCCTAAAGTATCTTTAGAAGTTCCTTGCTCACAGCCTGCTTCTGTGTTGGGGAAGCATTCATTGTGATTGATTGTTGTCCATGACAGTCAGATCCCCAAAGTCCCACGTGCCAGGCTCTGCCACTGGTTTCCACTGGAGAGCAAAAAAGATGACCCACGTGCCATCTGAGCACCACTTGCTGGTGGTGTTCCTTACTCTCAAATCAGGCACCCTGGTGGTAGCCTGATTTACATTCATTCTGGCATTTTTTTTCTTTCTCATAGCATCTTAAGCATAAAGAAACTGATGCTTAGAGGAATTCGATAATTTGCTCAAATTGAATAGTGGAAAAACAAAAAGGACACACTTGAGGTTGCATAGCATATTATATCATTTTAATGGAAGTAATGTTATATCCCAGGTTCCTATAATAAAAATCATCAGAATTCCCTTCAGGACTCTGGTCGGGAATAAAGGAAAATGTTAAATGCTCAAATTAAAAACTTTAAGCAGGCCGGGTACGGTGGCTCACGCCTGTAATCCCAGCACTTTGGGAGGCCAAGGCAGGCAGATCACGTCCTGGCTAACACGGTGAAACCCCGTCTCTACTAAAAATACAAAAAATTAGCCGGGCGTAGTGGCGGGCGCCTGTAGTCCCAGCTACTCAAGAGGCTAAGGCAGAAGAATGGTGAGAACCTGGGAGGCGGAGCTTGCAGTGAGCCGAGATCACGCCACTGCACTCCAGCCTGGGTGACAGAGCGAGACTCCGTCTCACAAAAAAAAAACAAACAAACAAACAAACAAAAAAAACTTTAAGCAAAGTAATGTATAGTAGGCAGGCCATTCTTAATATCTCTGTATTTTATTTATTTTTATTTTTTTGCTCTTTATTTTCTAATAAAACCTTGACAGAGAATAATCTTCATTTGCAAAATAAGTGCTGGTATTCTTATAACATAACCCATATCTTAGAACAGGAACAAAAATCTGGAATGGTTTCCTTTCTCTTACCAACAGTGCTGGCAAAGTTGTTGAGGTTACTGAGAAAAGGGTGTGGAGTTATCTGGAAATCTAAGGAGAAATCAGGCATGCATGTGAAAGGCTACCCTTCAAACAATATCAATTTAATACTTTTTACTTTCTCTAGAAAACCAATGAGTAGTGTACCACCTGGAGGGTCAGGTCAACCACCTGGGATTAGGAAAGATGCACAGCAAGACTTTCACATACCCCAAATCTCTCATGGATGCAGTCTATAAATTAAAGTCTCACTTGGTGGCCAGTTCCTTTTCTGTAAATAAATTTTGGGGGGCTCACCTCCCATGCCCAGAAGAAAGAAATGTATGCACACAAGGACATACATTTAGACAGAGAGATCTTGCCGGGTTTCCCCACTCAGCCTGTTAACATTGGATTATACTTTTTTTGTCCAGTCATATTTCTATGTGCTTGTCCATATTTTGTTAAACCTAAGCATAAAAAATGAACAATTTCCTCTCTATCTTTCGGTCTTTATTCTGAAGACTCTTATGGATACATGTTACATAAATTTGTATGCCTTTTCTCCAATTAAACTGCCTTTTGTGAGTTGATTTTTCAGCAAATCTTCAGAGAGTCAAGAAGAAAGCTCTCCCTTGGCCCCTACAAAATGTCTTCTGGGAGAGTAATTCTACCAGTTATTTCCATCTAAATTTCAATGACTTCATACATGGCTGAGATAAGCAACACCTGGAAAGAAGAGCATGATGAAATAGGGAACAGAACAGTTATAATTGAGAATAGGTGATAGGAAAATGTGACTATTTGTGATAAAACCAGTAAATTTTAAAGAGCTAAAGGTTCACAATGGAGAGGGACCTAGGAACAGAGCTTTGAGATAGGCCCTGAAATAAAGAGAATTGACAAGGCAAAAAGAAACCATGCTGGTCAAGCCACCTAGATACTATTGCGCCATTTTTCTGTGCATCTTTCATTAAACTGCCAGAAAATGAAATGCATTTTATCTTTATGGTGTATATTATCTAGTGAAGTGCCTTAAACGTAGTAAGTATCCAATTAATCTCTGATTGATTAAAAAGAAAAATGGCTAATGAACATGTAAGTGTCATCTAAATGTAACATATATTCCCCTCAAAGAGATGTAGGGAACCTTAACCTACAACAAAGTTTCAGGCAATCAATGCATAAGAACACAACGTAGTTCAACAACAATTTTTAAATATATGCTAAAATATGAAGAAAAACATCATTTGTCATGAATGACTGAGCTGTTGGAAAACTGACAAATCTCCGAGGGGTCAAAAAATGAGACAACCAAAGTTGTCTCATTGGTACCTAATATCCTAGAGCCTGAATTTTCACGGGCCATGCACTAGATGAAAGACAAACTTTGGACCTAGAAAATGAGATCAGTTTGGAGACCTCTTCCTAAAGCAAGAACACAGAAAAAGCAATAGCCTCGATGAGAGAACTCAGAAATAATTTTCAAAATATTATCAAATATATAAAATGTATACTACTGTATAGCAACCTATAGAGTAATACACATTGATATATAACTCAATATAAAAGTAAACTTTAAATTATGTTTCATTTTATTCCCTTAGTAATTTAAACCATTTATTATATACTTCATGGTATGTCCACATTACCATACATAGTATGTCATAGCACAAATTAAAACGTTCCAGTAATTTACCGTGTGTTAATTTTTTAAAATTGTCAGTGTAACCTTCTGTTTAACTGTTTTTCTACAACTAATTAAGTGATGCCTTTATTTGAAACATGATTTGACATGGGAAACCATAACATTCTGTGAAGGAATCCCCCATCAAATTGGTAGAATGTAGACAATCATTTAATTAACATTGTTTATAATAACAAATAATGTTTTTCATGTTTATAATACCTATATTCAATTAAGTCATAAAAATTACTTATTGGATCACATTTAATTAGGTTGTAACTAATCCTTCAGGTCATATAAAAAATGATACATTATGGCATTTAGAAGGATGAGTTCTGGCACCAGGACGTCTGTTTCAAATTTCAGCTCTGTCATGTAGGTGTTTAGAAACCTCCTTGGGCCTCATTTATCTCATCTATTATAATGGTGGAACTTACATAATTCAATATGCATTTCAAACAGTACCCGGAACATAACAAGAGCTATGGGTAGCTCTCATTTTATTAATAAAACTAATGCTGTAAATAATTTTACTCCTCTTATCGCATGGAGATGAAATTAAATGTAGTGGAGAAACAGGGAAACCAGCCTAGTTCGCAATCATCCCCTGCTGCCTTTCTCCTGTTGCTAAGTGTATACGGTACCAGCAGAGCTCAGAGCACTCTCCCAGTGCCTGCCTGAGCTTTGTCACTGCCCATCCTCTCTTTCCTCTCTTTCTAGATCATTTGTAGCAATATTCCCAAGGTTGCTAAGTTTTCAATAAGTAGCCACATGACAGCAAAACTGATGATTGCTAACTGTCAGTAGGTACCCACAACCTTGGTATGTAGCAAATTTCTAGCTATTATAATAAGAATGGGTAATAGTAATATTATAATTTTTAATTAAGAAAGTTTCATTAAATAAGACCTATGCCATGATCTGTGAGCATATTTAATTACTGGATATAAAGATTTTTGAGAAAACACTCTAGAGAAACACATTATAATAATCAAAAAATATGTAATAATTTTAATGGTATTTAAAGAGAAAATACAAATCTTGTTAAATTTTATTAAATTTTCATATGCTAGAGATACATAATTATTAAGTATTTTATTGTCCTCAATTTGATAGCATGAAAATACCACAATTTCAGGGATCTCTGTATAACATTAATTTAGAGATTCATGAAGGATTTACTTAGTGAAATCATGGGATAAAGAAATGTAGGATATTCAAGAAGAAAGAGACAAAAGAAGGGGGAGAAAAGAAAAATATAGGTATGTCTTATAGGGTGTGATATGAAAAACTTGCCTCAAGGAAATTCAAATATCAAAAGGACTCAAGAATATCTGTATGAGTTTCTCTTTTAGTGAAACATGAATTTTAGGTATTGTTATTTTTTGTTTGCATTTGTTTGAATTTTTCCGAGTATGAAATTTGTTTTTATTTGAAAAAATTAGATTTTCAAAAATGCATAAGTGATATAGAAAATAATCACTTATCCATCAAATCAGATATAGCCATCAAATCAGATACAACTTCAAAACTTGATGCTAATTTTTCCAAATTATCTTTATTATATATGTGTACCCATATTTAGGAACACATATCTTTTTAAAAAGAAAACTGCAATGTTACCATTTTGATATATTGTTTTAGAACTTTAAAAAATGTAACCATATAATACAGATGCATAAAAGCACAAAACTATATTAACATTTTTCATAGTTTCATTATTGTTCAATGTAGGCATATATGTTCAATGTTTACTTAAATTATCCTACTTTGTTGGATATTAAGGTTAATCGAATTTTTCCTGATTTACATTTTTCTTTTGTGAGCATATTATTTTCCCACTAGTTTCATTGTATTAAGATACATTTCTGGAAGTGGAGTTCTGGAAGTGGAAGTGGAGTTTCATGGTAAATATTGTTTAAATATTTATTTAGGTCTATATCATCATTATTATTATCTATCTCTGAATTTACAGCTATGTCAATATAACCAAATAGTACTCCAGAAAAGCTGTAACAGTTTAAAGACCCATCAATATTATATATTATATGACAGAACAGTAGATATTTCCCTTTTGACCTAATTAATTATCTTTTTCTGGTCTGAAATTTTAAATGTCTGTGAAGTCTCATCTACCATTGTTTACCTTTATGGTTTCTGTCTTGGTATCATGACTAGGAAAACCTCCCTTTGTGACTGAACTTTAGTTCTATTTTCTTTGCATGAAGAAAAATATTATACATGTCTCCTTTAACTTCTTAATGATTTAGCAAATTTTACAGAAACAGCTATGCATAAATGGAAACTATGCTCTCTCCCTCTCTTTTTTTTTAGACTACCTGGGGTATTTCCAGTTATAAAATGTTAGTTAGTTTATCTTTATATTTAAAAAATATTTAAACTAATAAGAATACTCGAACTGAATGAGATATTTAAATAAGGGTCAATAATCTGAAATGGTTTTCTTTAACCTAGCCTCTGAACTTAGTTACCATTTTGGGTTTTGGTAGGATGGAGAACAAGGACGTTAACGTTAGGAACAAAGAGTAAAAGGAATAGAATCGTTCAATACTGAGAGGAAAACAGAAGAGAAAGAAATTGCTTGAGAAAAACATTGACTTTATTTAGGAGATATCACATATTATATTATTATATCAATCATTGAATTCTACCAGTGAATTTTTTATACTCTAGTTGTTCAGATATCTCATAATCATTCCACATCTTAAAAGTCCGTATTCCCTCTCTCTCTCTCTCTCTGATGTTGAAATGTGAATTTTAAAAATGTGTGGCTAAATACTTTTCTTTCCTAGTAGTTTGGAAAATTAACAGTAGTTTTAGGCTTCAAAGTTCTCTTTTGCAGAGCAACAAATTAAATAATTGAAGAAAAATATTAATTTTCATGTATGTTATCTTAGCCAAGTAGGGAAAAAAAGCATAACACGTTCCAGCAAGAAATGACATTACAAAAATCTGTTTTATAAAGTCCCATGTTGAAAGGTCAGTATTAATCACAATTAATGACACTTCTTCAGAACAGAATAATGTTAACAATGTAAGTCCTTAAGCAAAATTTAGATCCCAGCAATATTAAACAAAAATAATTTTATGGCTTGACCTGGTCCTGAGAGATTATTTTTGCAATGGTGTTTAGAGGTAGTAATAAACAATCTCCTCCAAGAGGGAAGCAAAGCTCGAACCAATCAAACAAAACTTAAATTAGTGAATGATTAACATGTAAATGTGGTGATTTAATGATTCATTTGTTCATTCAACAAATATTTACTGAGTGTATATCCTATGCCAAGCCCTATTCTAGGGATTTCCCCTATAGCAGAGAAAAACACACAGCAGATAAGACATCATAACCTTCTCAGCATAAGTTTTAGGGTCTAAACAATTTTTTTACTCTTCCTCAGATATTATTATTATATTTTCTTCTTTAACCCCGAGCTTCATATAAACACTAATGTTTAGATTTATCATTTACTCCCTTTTTTTCCGTGTTATGTGTTCAATATTACATGTTCTGCCGATGAACTGAAATGCTGTCTGAAATTATTTCTTAAAGTACATTTTCTTTCATGATTTCTACCTGTGTATCGTCAATAATATCCTGGCAGCTACCTTAGGATGGAATTCTGTATATCGGTGTCCTGTGAACTCACAGGTGAGAAGACATAATAATATTTTCCTGCAAAATACTTACAGCTAGTAATCATTCATAGCTTGTAAAGAGAAGGTGCAAGAGAGAAGCCAGGCAGGCATTATAAATTTTTAGGTACAAGGTGGAGTCTAAAATATCATAAGAAGGAAAACAGATACTTAAAACGGAAGCTAATATTTAAGGCAAAATGGGTAAAGAGAAATGGCTCTGTATATAAATGACAAGATTAGAGAGTCCATACTTGAATGGTTAGGAGACAAAAGTAAGAAATTAAGTATTAATAGAAAACAGAATTGGGTCGTCCTTTTTAAGTAGGTTAAAACAGCATTAAGAAACAGGACAAAATGTGGCCTTAGATTGCCTGAGATCAGAAGAAACACAAGCAGGGAATTTAAGTGATCATGGATCACCGGCTGAGTTATGGGGTTTGTTAGTATATGAAACCTTAAGAAGTTTTATCTTTATCTTATCAAAGCAGAAATTTCAATGTATAACACCTTCAAGTGGAAGGACCAGGTCCATCCACCTTTATGTCATTAGAGTCATGTCTGAATGTAAGGATGTGTTTTCCAGTTGGATTAATGACTCAGTACTGGGTCAGTGTTAGTATTCTCAAAACAGATAAGGTAAGTCAGATAGTGATGGGAAGATTTTTCTGTGTTTAATGGCTTGGTTTTATCTCCCTTTTATGTATTCCTCTCACTCCATCTGGTATGAAGTGAGGTACTAACAACGGAGGCTCTAATCTAAGACAAAGTGCCTGCTTTTACAATCTAAAAAGAATATTTAAGTGTGCATCTAATACTTCTATGCTTTGGTATGTCTTTGGTATTTTCTAATATGTATGACTTCAGACATCATTATGTCTACTAAAGATTTATATCTTCTCTACACTCCAGCTAGTGTTTGAAAGACAGAGTTGAAGACATAAAATGGATAGGAATGTCCTATAGAGGAAATTTCTTCCTTATTGATAGAAAAAGTGCAGGGAAAATAAAGTCTTATTTTGCAAACAGGAAACAAAAAAGTGTGTGGACTTTTAGTATCTTAAATCAATGCTGGCACACAGGGTAAGAATGTTTCAGATTTTTATATATCAGTTAACTTCATGTGATAATTATATGTTAGATAACAGAAAATTTATGAGAAATTTTATAGCCACTTCAAGATCATAGAGAAAATTAAAACTTATTTGAAAGCGTGATGCTCTTAAAGGTACAAGAGTTCCAGGAAATTTGAAAAATTAGACTATTAATAATCTCAAATACCTGAGAGAAAAGATTAAGGACTCAATTGAAAATAAATGTTTATTTTAATGCTGTCAAGCTTTATATTGTAATTTCTTGTTTTCTTTTCTGCTTGCACTACTAGATTGAAGTTTTCTTGAAAGAAGGGCACTCTCTTATCGTTTATCAATCTGTTCTCAGAATCAGCCCAATGCCTGGCTCATATTAGGTGCACAAAAAATATTTGTTGAATTAATAAAAGTGTAAAGGAATAAATGGAAGCTTTAAAAACCATTTGAACTGCTAAGAGCTTTCCATTGCAAAATGAGTGAAAATGCCATTCATAGTGAAGACATTTTCTCACCAAACAGCACACTAAGTCTTTGACTAGCTAAATTTATTGTTAATTGATTAAAATAAATTATTTGAAAAACCAAAGCTATATTGATCAGTTTTTTTCCTTTGTCTGAGGGTATGGATTTCCCTAAAATTTATTTTTCCTTGTGTTTTCTTAATTTATTTTCAAATAGATATTAATAACAATTCTTACTGTTACTTTAAAAACACAGTAAAAAGTTATATTTTAACAGGCTAGTTGTGTAATTAGTTGTCTTATTAGCCACCTTCAAATTCAACGAAAGATCAAGTCTTTGTTGTTGTTGTTGTTGTTGTTGTTGTTGTTGCTGTTGTTGAGACAGAATCTCGTTCTGTTGCCCAGGATGGAGTGCAGTGGCACAATCTCGGCTCACTGCAACCTCCACCTCCCAGGTTCAAGTGATTCTCCTGCGTCAGCCTCCCAAGTAGCTAGGACTATAGGTGCGCACCATCATGCCTGGCTAATTTTTGTATTTTTAGTAGAGGTGGGGTTTCACCATGTTGGCCAGGCTGGTCTTGAGCTCCTGACCTCAGGTGATCTGCCCACCTCGGCCTCCCAAAGTGCTGGGATTACAGGCAAGAGCTACCATGCCCGGCCGAAGACCAAGTCTTAAAAGTGATTTTAGATCAATGCTTTTGAGGTTAATCCCATAATTCACTAGACCGTATTGTGAAGTCTATTGTGGTTTCATAGTTCTCAAAACTTTGAGAAAATAACCAAAAATAACAGCTGCTTATTCTTACATTAAATATTTATCTATAATATTTATTATGTACAATATAAAATTTTAATCTTAAGTTTGGATGTTCATTATAATAATCACCACAATAAGTATTTTTATTCATCTAGAATGTAGATGTGTCTAGAAAAGAAAAATCTAAGAAATTCTTCTGTAAATAATTATCAAATAAAATGTCATTTAAACACGATCAAATCTATGAAAATACATTTCTGAGAATAATCATTTAATTTTTTTCTTATGTTTGTAGGAGGTAATGAGTGAATACTTTATTACCAATATGTGTCTTCATAAAATAAGCTTAGTCAAGTTATAAGGATGTGTGAATATGTCATCATGTAACTGCTTTCCTTTGCATAATAAAGTTGATAGCCTCAAATAAGGTGACCAATTTTCTACTATTAACCTTGCCCCATTTGCTTTCATGGAATGGAAATTTGACATTCAAAATCTTTAGTCTAGTTATTTGCTAGACTAGAGGAGGCTGAAGCAGGATACTCCCTCCTCGGTCTCCCAAAGTGCTGGGATTACAGGTGTGAGCCATCGCGCCAGGCCAGAAAAATTTTAAAAGTAGTCAAGTGTGCCATGTGCCTGTAATCCCAGCTACTCCAGAAGATGATGGGGGTAGGACCACTTGAGCCCCGGAGGTCAAGGCTGCAGTGAGCCATGATGGCACCACTGCACTCCAGAGAGAAAATGTGTCTTAAAAAAAAACAAAACAGGCCAGGCACGGTGGCTCATGTCTGTAAACTCAGCACTTTGGGAGGATGAGGTGGGCGGATCACAAGGTCAGGAGTTCAAGACCAGCCTGACCAACATGGTTAAAACCCGTCTCTACTAAAGATACAAAAATTAGCTGGCATGGTAGTGGGTGCCTGTAATCCCAGCTACTCGGGAGGCCGAGGCAAGAGAATTGCCTCAACCCGCGAGGTGGAGGTTGCAGTGAGCTGAGGTTGTGCTACTGCACTGCACCGGGAGACAGAGCAGGTCTTGGTGAAAAACAAAACAAAACAAAACAGAAAACATTCTTCGGTCTTCAGCTATAGTGTATTATAGAGTACCTTAAAATTCTAGCAAGATGCTAGGTATAGCTACCCTTGAAGTGAGACTTCAACCTCTTTGTTTCTTGTTCCCAATATGTTTATTTGACATGGTGGAGAATTACAGATGGTTGGTTTTTGTTTGCTTTTTTAAACATGGTTTCACTCTGTCGCCCAGGCAGTGAGGCGATCATGGCTCACTGCAGCCTTGACCTCCCCAGCTCAAGTGTCCTCCTATCCACCTCCCACGTAGCTGGCACTACAGGTGCACGCCACCACATCTGGCTAATTTTTTTATTTTTATTTTTTGTAGAGATGAGATCTTGCCATGTTGCCCAGACTGGTCTCAAACTCCTGAGCTTAAGCACTCCTCTTGCCTCAGCCTCCCAAGATGCTGGGATTACAGGCATGAGACGTCACACACAGCCTGATAATTACTGACAAATTGAGGTAATATGGGAAATAAGAAAAAACAATCCATATCTAAACATTTCATTTTAAATTCAATGCTCTTTGGTGACTTTTTCCACATATACCAGTTTTTTTGTTTTTTGTTTTTTTGAGACAGAGTCTCGCTCTGTTGCCTGGGCTGGAGTGCAGTGGTGTAATCTCGGCTCACTGCAACCTCCACCTCCCGGGTTCAAGCCATTCTCTTGCCTCAGCCTCCTGAGTAGCTGGGATTACAGGCAGGTGCCATCATGCCCGGCAAATTTTGTTATTTTTAGTAGAGACGCCTCGGCCTCCCAACTTATTGGGATTACAGGCATGAGCCACCACATTTAGCCTTACATATATCTGTTTTTAAAAGCTCTTCACTCTAGGTTTTATTCATTTAGTTTGTTAGTTTTTGGAGACAGGGTCTTACTCTGTCACCCAGGCTGGAGTGCAGCAGCACAATCTCAGCTCACTGCAACCTCCAATTCCTGGGTTCAAGTGATTCTCAGGCCTCAACCTCCCAAGTAACTGGGATTACAGGCGCATGCCACCACGCTCAGCTAATTTCTGTATTTTTTTTTTTTTTTTTTTGTAGAGACCAGGTTTCGCTATGTTAGCCAGGCTGATCTTGACCTCCTGACCTCAAGTGACCCACCCACCTCGGCCTCCCAAAGTGCTGGGGTTACAGGCATAAGCCACTGCACCTTGGTATTATTTAAATTGTATACTTTTTCATTATCAAACAATTAGAAAATTTACATTTGGAACTGATATGTACCTTATCCTGCAGTGTAGCTTTCTGCTGCTGTTTATCAGGGACTAGGTTTCTCAAGTGTTGCTCAGAGAGAATTGGCAACAATGGTTTAGAGAACCTATGGGGTTGGTGCCAGATGGGCTGGGGGTCAGCACTGTCTGAATTAGATATTGGAGTTGATGACCCCTCACCCCCAGGCACCTTCTACTCAAATTATCATAGTTAGTGGGATATTGACAACTACTACGGAATCTCTTTGTACACAGCACAGGGCCTGGAAAACAGTCAGCGTTTAATGAATATTTACTGGCTGGCTGAGATTCCTGCAAAAGCTTAACTCTGCTACAAGGTCCTCAGGTGGATGCCGATTATGACTTTAAAGTTCTTGTACAGTTCACAAACTCTTTTCACATGTGCTACAGATAATTTTAAGAATTCAAGGCTGGGTGTGGTGGCTCACACCTGGAATTCTAGCATTTTCGGAGATCCAAGCAGGAAGATCGTTTGAGTTCAGGAGTTCGAGACCAGCCTGGGCAACATAGGGAGACACCATTTCAACAACAACAACAACAACAACAACAAATTAGCCAGGTGTGGTGACAGCGCCTGTAGTCCCAGCTACTTAGGAAGCTAAGGTGGGAGGATCACTTGAACCTGAGAGGTCCAGTTTGCAATGAGCCATGATTGTTTCACTGCACTCCAGCCTGGGCAACAGAGGGAGACCTTATCTCAAAACGAAATAAACTGTTGTATCTGTGTCTTCCTATAAAATTATATCATTTGAACTTAGGACTCTTTTCATCAAATCCTTTATTTACACCATCCAAAAAGAATTTATTTGATGGAATGAAACCACTGTGAATCCCCTGTGGTTCTAGAATACAGCACCTTTTTTTTTTTTTTTTTTTTTTTTTTTTTGAGACTGCAACCTCTGCTTCCCAGGTTCGGGTGATTCTCCTGCCTCAGCCTTCCGAGTAGCTCGGACTACAGGCGCCCACCGCCACACCCAGGTAATTTTTGTTTTTTTTTTTTTTTTTTGAGACAGAATCTTGCTCAGTCGCCCAGGCAGGAGTGCAGTGATGCGATCTCGGCTCACTGCAAGCTCCGCCTCCCAGGTTCACGCCATTCTCCTGCCTCAGCCTCTCAAGTCGCTGGGATTACAGGTGCCCGCCACCATGCCCGGCTAATTTTATTTATTTACTTATTTATTATTATTATACTTTAAGTTTTAGGGTACATGTGCACAATGTGCAGGTTAGTTACATATGTATACATGTGCCATGCTGGTGCGCTGCACCCACTAACTCGTCATCTAGCATTAGGTGTATCTGCCAATGCTATCCCTCCCCCTCCCCCCACCCCTTTTGAGACAGAATCTGACTCTCTCGCCCAGGCTGGAGTGCAGTGGCGCGATCTCGGCTCACTACAAGCTCCGCCTCCTGGGTTCACGCCATTCTCCTGCCACAGCCTCCCGAGTAGCTGGGACTGCAGGCACCCGCCACCACGACCGGCTGATTTTTTTGTAGTTTTGAGAGGTGACATCGTGCTGGCTTGCTCTCGGCGCCTCCTCGGCCTGGTGCCCACTCTGGCCGCGCTTGAGGAGCCTTTCAGCCCACCGCTGCACTGAGGGATTCCCTCTCTGTGCTGGCCGAGGCCAGAGCCCGCTCCCTCTGCTTGCGGGGAGGCGTGGAGGGAGAGACGCCGGCTGGAACTGGGGCTGCCCGCGGTGCTCGCGGGCCAGAGTGAGTTCCGGGTGGGTGCGGGCTCCGCAGGCCCCGCACTCAGAGCAGCGCGCCGGGCAGTGAAGGGCTTAGCACCCGGGCCAGCAGCTGCGGAGGGTGCGCTGGGTCCCCCAGCACTGACGGCCCGCCCGCGCCCCACTTGAATTCTCGCAGGGCCTCAGCTGCCTCCCCACAGTGCACGGCTTGGGACCTGCAGCCCGCCATGCCCGAGCTCCGCACCCCCGCCGTGAGCAGCTGAGTGGCCGCCCCCTGCTCCGCGGCGCCTGGTCCTGTAGGCCGCCAAGGGCTGAGGAGTGCCAGCTAACAGCGCGGGACTGGCGGGCAGCTCCCCCAGGCGGCCCTAGCGGGGGATCCATTAGGTGAAGCCAGCTGGGCTCCTGAGTTGAGTGGGGACTTGGAGAACTTTTATGTCTAGCGGGAGGATTGTAAATGCACCAATCAGCACTCTGTGTCTCGCTAAAGGTTTGTAAACCTACCAATCACTGCTCTGTGTCTAGCTAATCAAGTGGGGACTTGGAGAAGTTTTGTCTAGCTAAAGGATTGTAAATGCACCAATCAGCACCCTGTGTCTAGCTCAAGGTTTGTAAACGCACCAATCAGTGCTCTGTGTCTAGCTGATCTAGTGGGGAGCTGGAGAACTTTTGTGTCTAGCTAAAGGATTGTAAATGCACCCATCAGCACTCTGTGCCTAGCTCAAGGTTTGTAAATGCACCAGTCAGCACCCTGTCAAAATAGACCAATCTGCTCTCTGTAAAATGGGCCAATCGGCTCTCTGTAAGATGGACCAATTAGCAGGATGTGGGTGGGGCCAGATACCGGAATAAAAGCAGGCTGCCTGAGGCAGCAGTGGCAACCTGTTGGGGTCTCCTTCCTCACTGTGGTAGGTTTGTTCTTTCGCTCTTTGCAGTAAATCTTGCTGCTGTTCACACTTTGGTCTGCACTGCGTTTGTGAGCTGTAATACTCATTGCAAAGGTCTGCAGCTTGACTCCTGAGGCCAGCGAGACCACGAACCCACTGAGAGAAATGAACAACTCCAGACGTGCCACCTTAAGAGCTGTAACATTCACCACGAAGGTGTGCAGCTTCACTTCTGAAGCCACCGAGACCACGAACCCCACCAGAAGAAAGAAACTCCGAACACATCCGAACATCAGAAGGAACAAACTCCGGACACACCATCTTTAAGAACTGTAACACTCACCGTGAGGGTCCGCAGCTTCATTCTTGAAGTCAGTGAGACCAAGAACCCACCAATTTTGGACACAGTTTTAGTAGAGATGGGGTTTCACCGTGTTAGCCAGGATGGTCTTGATCTCCTGATCTCATGATCTGCCCGTCTCGGCCTCCCCTGGTGCTGGGATTACAGGTATGAGCCGCCGCACACAGCCAATTTTTGTTTTTTTAGCAGAGATGGGGTTTCACCATGTTGGCCAGGATGGTCCCTATCTCTTGCCCTAGTGATCCGCCTGCCTCGCCTCCCAAAGTGCTGGGAGTACAGGCATGTACCACCATGCCCGGATAATTTTTTTATTTTTAGCAGAGATGGGGTTTCATCATGTTGGCCAGGATGGTCCCTATCTCTTGACCTAGTGATCCGCCTGCCTCGCCTCCCAAAGTGCTGGGAGTACAGGCGTGTACCACCATGCCCGGATAATTTTTTTATTTTTAGTAGAGACGGAGTTTCACCATGTTGGCCAGGGTGGTCTGAAACTCCTGGCCTTAGGTAATAATCCACCCACCTCGGCCTCCCAATGTGCTGGGATTAGAGGTGAGCCACTGTTGCTGGCCTCCAGGGTTTTAATGACAAATACAACTGGCATAAATGGGTATTGAGAATGAACGTGGCTGAGTCTTAGGCAGCATGCTATTGAATTTTTCAGAACACAGATATACAGATTATCCAAAATTCCTGTCAGCCACCGGTGTTTTATAGGAGAGTGGAGAATGTCCGTTAATTTGACCATTCAGGTAGTGGAGTTAGGAAAGTGTCTGCCCTGTCCACTGTGTGGAAGTTGAAGTCGTTATCCACTCCCCTGTGGCTGGACATTCCAGTGGTTTCCAGTTCTCAAATGTGCACTATCACGATGATCCTTAGGATAAATTTCTGGAGGTGTAATTTTGCTATGTATGTATATAGATGTAGATGCTCCCACATGTACTTTGTCTTTGAGACAAACTGCCAGATAACCAAAAAGTGTGTGCCAGATTTCATCAGATTGTAGGAGAGTGTCCATTTTCATGTTCTCTCTTCAAAATTGAAAATGGTGACAGGTTAAATGTGGTTCACGTCTATAATCCCTGCAGTTTGGGAGGCTGAGGCAGGAGGATCCCCTGAGGCCAGGAGTTTGAAGCTAGCTGGGCAGCATAGGGAGACCCCCATCTCTGCAAAAATTTAAAAAAATATATTAGCCAGGCATTCTGGCACACACCTGTATGTAGTCCCAGCTACTCTGGAGGCTGAGGTGAGAGGATTGCTTTACCTCAGGAGTCTGAAGCTGCAGTGAGTCATGACCACACCACACTGTATTACACCCTAGGTGACAGAGCAAGACCTTGTCTAAAAAAATTTTTTTAAATAAAAAAAACAAATAATTTTGTGACAATAAATCTACAAAACGTGCTCAGTTTAATAGGTAAAATTTTAAATTGCATCATTAGTTTGTATTTTTGATATACAAATGCATATTTTTCTTTTGAAACATTATCCTTCTTTGTGACCTGATGAACATAACCTGTGTTCACTTTTCAGTTCAGGTGTTTACCTGTTTCCTGTTGGTTTGCATTCACTCTTTATTTATTTTTATTTATTTATTTTTTATAGGGTCTCACTCTATTGCCCAGGCTGGAGTGCAGTGGTACAGTCTTGGCTCACTGCAACCTCTGTCTCCCGGGTTCAAGTGATTCTCCTGCCTCAGCCTCCCAAGTTGCTGGAATTACAGGTGTGTGCCTCAACACTTGGCTAATTTTGTATTTTGTATTTTCACTAGTTTGGCCATGCTAGTCTCAAACTCCTGATGTCAGGTAATCCACCTGCCTTGGCCTTCCAAAGTGTTAGGATTAGAGCATGAGCCACAGCACCTGGTCCTACTCTTTATTAATTATGGATAATAAACCTTAGTCCATTACTGATAGCAAAATGTTCACATTATGTTTGCTTTTTTCATTGAGCAACATTGGAACTGTCATTCATTTTAATATAAGCCTAAGGAGGACACAGCTTGGATTTTAACATTTAATACAGATAATTTTGGGGTAGTTTAAATGTTTCTTTATTTGGTTAATTTGTACATATTTGTTCATGTTTATTCAATGTGATTATCAAGATTCTTTGAGACCCCCGTTTAAAATAGTAATTTGTATATTCTTGGAACTTCTCAGGTAAAGGATTATAGCATAGCATAAGTTGTAGCACGTAAGATCTTTGCTGCTATTGCATAATAGGTTATGTCCTCTGACTAAAAGTAACAATGACTTGGAGTGTTTTATATGGCTCTCTTTTTTTGGACAGGTGTTTCTTTGCCTTTCAGAAATATAAGGGTTTGAATTAAAATATTTTATGCCACCTGTGTTGCTGGAACCTAAATCATATTTGTAGGGAAGAAGGATGAAGAGGGAGATATTTATGGTGAGTGTTCAACCTCTGAATTTGTCTTCATGGCTGACTTTGGGGATCAATCATAAAATCATACCTGTCTTCAGTCTGGTGTAACTTTTAAAGTGATTGAGATATTTATTAACCCAGTTATTTATTCTTGGATGTTATTATCATTTTAGAGCTTTCTTTGAAATTCTGTCATTTGTTAATTGAGACATCTTGTTTGAAACAATGTGCAGCATAACAGAGAAATCATAGGCCATCATCTGAGTGACATTTATTATATGTGGTCCATGATCCTTGAAAGTCTATTTTGTCTATGTTTTTTGAGCGCTCCTTACCTTGGTCCCCTATTTTTGCTAACTTGGGGTTTAGTCTGAAAGGCTAAAGGTGGGGAGATCGTGTGTTCCTTTATTGGGGCCTAAGCTTGCCACATGGCGCATTTCATAGATTGTCATAGGCTCCCACTGCAGAATACATGGTGATGGCCCACCGTAGCAGGGCTACCCATCCTCGGTCCTATGGTCAGACACCACCCATCTGCCAAGGATTATTGCCCCGCATTGACTCCAGACTATGGGCTTCAGGAAGCCCCTGGAGGACAGATTTGTAGGAAGGATGGGGGTTCACTCTGTCAAATTGTATATCCTTGAGTGACTTAGTTTTTGTTCAAATGGAAATTTAAATTCTTTCTAAAAGGAAAAAAATTACACAGAAGATACGTTATTATAGTATGTTGCTGTCATTAAATTTATCTAATGAAATAAATAGATAAACAGAGACTGTCTCTCCCTCTGATGGGGATGTGTTGATGGTGTTCTTAGGAGAGGACCGTGTGGAAAACTTGCCTCTGAGGCCCCCCAGGCCTAAGGTCCTCCATCCTCCCATGGCTGTTTGCTGTTGCACTGGAGGAATGATTTTCCTCTTAGGACAATCATGGCTTGTAGCAGAGCAGGAGACTGCATTGGTCAGGGGATTCCAAGTGGATCTACATGGCTGGGTTTAAGTCCCAGCTCTGCCAATTGTCAAAGCTGTGATACTAGGCAAATACTTCTCCTGAGCCTCAGTTTATTCTGTAAAATGAGGGTGACAGGCCAGATGTGGTGGCTCATGCCTGTAATCCCAGCACTTTCGGAGGCCAAGGTGGGCAGATCACTTGAATCCAGGAGATTGAGACCAGCCTGGGGAACATGGCGAAACTCTGTCTCTAAAAAAATTACAAAATTACCAGGCATGGTGGCACACACCTATAGTCCCAGTTACTTGGGAGTCTAAGGTGGGAGGATCGCTTGAGCCTAGGAGGCAGAGGTTGTAGTGAGTTGAGGGCATGCTGCTGCACTCCAGCCTAGGCGACAGGGCCAGACCCTGGCTCAAATTAAAAAAAAAAAAAAAAAGAAAATAGAGTGCCAGGCATACCCTTCTTACAGGGAAGTGAGAGGTAAAGGAGAAAATGCAGCAGATGCTTGCCCCTGTCTCTGGCTGAACTTGGGCAGATTCAAAAGAGGGAAATACAAGGTTTTGAAGAAATTAGGAGCTCAGAACAGGGCTGATCAGAACTCTAGGAGAGGCTGGGCACAGTGGCTCACGCCTGTAATGCCAGCACTTTGGGAGGCTGAGGCAGGCAAATCACCTGAGATCGGGAGTTCTAGACCAGACAGGACAATATGGCGAAATCTCATCTCTACTAAAAATACAAAAAATTAGCCAGTCGTGGTGGTACATGCCTGTAATCCCAGCTACTCAGGAGGCTGAGTCAGGAGAATCACTTGAACCCGGGAGGCAGAGGCTGCAGTGAGCAGAGATCGTGCCATTGCACTACAGCCTGGGCAACAAGAGGGAAACTGTCGCAAAACAAAAACAAACAAACAAAAAACTCTGGGAGAGACCTCCATTCAAGAGTATGGTCCAAGGCATTGGGTGCCTGTTGTGAGGGCTCAGAGCTCAGGAGTAAAGCAGCCCAGGCTATCAGCTGGGGTGGAGGGATAACCTGTGGCCCACTTTTGCTTGGTCTTTGTGCAGAAGAGTCTGCATCTCAGGTCCATCCCTCTCACTTCCAGCTTGCCCTGAGTACAACTTAGAACCATTGTGTGGATGGTGGGCAACAGGAATTGTCCTGGACAGGCCCCTCCTTGGTTTGGTCAGCCCTGCTTGAATGGGGTCTTTGCGAGGAGTCTTTTCAGAGGCTGTCATCTCTAGAAGGTTGGCCAACAGGTGGAGATGAACACAGCAGTTACTTTGGTTAAAAAAAGTGGCGAAAAACTATAGTGCAGCCCATTGCATTCTGGGTTAGCCTCTCATTGTTATAAAGAATGCAAAACCCTGTCCTATTGGAAGCGACTTGCTGGCAAAAGAATTCCTCCCTGTCCCCAAGTTTCCTCTGGTTACCGCTTTGCTATGTCGTCTTTCTGTCCCTCCACTGCCTGGCAGCTTGGAAGAAGCCAGTATGTTCCTACAGCTCTAACCCAGAGCAAATCTTCTCTGAAAACGCCAGGAAGTTGGACATGAGCAAGAATTTTAAAATCATTTTGGAACTGTGAAAATTGAGATATGATTGTCCTGTTCTTGTCTTACCTAACTAAAACAGAGAGGCCGAAAGTAAAATGCACTAGGGTACATAACACTGTTCCAAGAATGTAATTCTCTGTGAGGCTGGCTGCTGAAACTGTGGGCTGTCACCTGAAACCAGTTTTATCTAATGGCTGCCGAAACCTGCTATGATTCTAAGAATAGTTTCACCCATCGCTGTCACTGAACAGTCAAAACCTGCCAGCTCCCCACATTCTTACTGTGCCAATGAATTTTTTCAAAGAGCAATACAACTTTTTTTTTTGTTTTTTTTTGGAGACAGGGTCTCACTCTGTCACTCAGGCTGGAGTACAGTGCATGGTCACAGCTCACTGCAGTCTCGACCTTCCAGGCCCAACTGATCCTCCTGCCTGAGCCTCCCGAGCACACCACCATACCTGGCTATTTTTATTTTTAATTTTTTTGTGAAGACAGAGTCTCCCTGTGTTGACCAAGCTAGTCACAAACTACTTGACTCAAGGGATCTTTCCACCTCGGCCTCCCAAAGTGCTAGGATTACAGGCATGAGCCATGGTGCCTGGCCCAACATTAAAAAAAAATAAAACCTCTAACCTTCTCTTTGTTCTTCAGACATAGACCATCCAGTCTGTGCATATGCTTTGAATTGTAATTCTTTCCAAGTAAAACATTTTTCGAGGTGCAGTTGCTCATATCTCTAATCCCAGCACTTTGGGAGGCCAAGGTGGGAGGATGGCTTGAAACCAGGAGTTCCAGACCAGCCTGGATAACATAGCAAAACCTCATCTCTACAAAAACTAAAAAATTAATTGTATGTGATAGCACACAGCTGTAGTCCCAGGTGCTCAGGAGGCTGAGGTGGGAGAATTGTTTGAGCCCAGGAGTTCGAGGCTACAGTGAGGTGTGATCACACCACTGCACTCTAGCCTGGGCAACAGAGCCAGACCCTGTCTCAAAAATAAAAAATAAAGAAACAACAACAACAAAAAATTTTAATCTGAGAGATTTTTCTCTATATTTTATTTGACTTCAACAGAACTATTTCATGTTGTCTTTTTTTCCAGGCAGTTTTGCATTTGTGCCTTTTGTAGAAGAAAGCATCATTCATTGTTTTTCTGGCAGGATGGAAGACATTAAAGTAAACAATTGAGAGAAAATCAGTCTGATGATGGGTTAGAGCAGAGGCTGTGGGCTCCCTCAGTGACTCGGCAGGTAGAGTGGAACTCCCAGCAGAAAGAGATGTTGCATCCTACACGAGAGGCCCACAGCCTCCCCTTGCCACCTGAAAATGAGGCAGGCGGTGCCAGCAGCGTGACCCTCTGGAGTAGGGTGGCGGATCAGTGTCAATGATTCAGCATTTGGTTGACATTCAGGCACAGCTTGGTGGGAGGAATTGGATGAAAATGCTACTCTAGAGTTGAGTATGTGGAAGAGATAGGCTCCTGATGCTGTGCTACGAGGCTGAGGGAACCAGGAGGAACCATAGAATCACAGCCTTCCATAGGGGTGAGGCTGAGAGGGTCTAATCTATCTAAGGAGAAACAAGCTGAAGAAGGTAGCCTAGGCTGGCTGTTTGAATCGTAATCATGCTCATTTTGGAGGAGAGTAGAAAACAGCCATGACTATTTGGGATGTGCATGACTTTTCACTTCATACTGGCGATGGGCCCACTCTACTCTCCTTGATCTCGGGTCTCCCCTGCTCCACTTGACCAGAATTTCAGAAACTCAGGCTGGGTCTCCTCCTGGCCATTCTAGCACCATTCAAAAGTAATCCCCCCACCTTCCTGATCCTCCACACCTGTTTCTCCCCTTTTCCCTCTAGACAAAAAGTCTCATTTTTTGTAACTATATCTCCCACTTCTTCAATTTCAGTCCTCTCCACTAACAAAGTTGCTTTGTTTGTAAATCTATCTCCCAGCTCTTCAACTTCCCCTCAGTTACTGGCTGGTGCTCCTTGTTCCTTTCCTTTGTCATTCCTCTTGTGGGGGAAGATCAGCATTCTGTTTGCATTTGGACATTTTCTCCCCACCTTCTGACCTTTCCATCTTGGCACACTCTCTGTCAATGAGGGCATTGACTGTTGCCACCATCTTGGTTGCTTTTCTGTGTGACCCTCAGGTCCATGGCTTCTCCCTGGTCTGTCCCTCACCATTACCCCGACTCCCAACTCATTTTATTATGGTTGGGACTCTGTCTCCTGTTTTAGAAAATGAATTCACCTTATTGCTTTATCCAGTTATGAAAATACAGGGTGATTTAAAAATTCACATAGTGCAGAAAGACGTCAAAAAGAAGTAAACAGTTGTCTGAAATCATAGGCAAGGTGGCTCAACTCAACATTTTGGTGACTGAGAGGATAACGTTCCAGGTATGATGAAATTCTCACATGGATTACACAATTTTACATATAACTTAATTTATTATCTTTTCTGCTGTTTTACTCAACAATTTGTCCTGGGTTTTTACGTCAGTAAATATAAACACGTAATTTTAAAAGCTTTTGTGTCAGGAGTTTGAGACCAGTCTGGCCAACATGGTGAAACCCCTTCTCTACTAAAAATACAAAAATTAGCTGGGCGCAGTGGTGGGCACCTGTAATCCCAGTTACTTGGGAGGCTGAGGCAGGAGAATCAGTTGAACCCGGGAGGTGGAGGTTGCAGTGAGCTGAAATTGTGCCACTGCGCCTCAGCCTGGGCAACAGAGTGAGACTCCATCCCTAATTTAAAACAATAACAACAGAAAGGCTTAGCATGGTGGCTCACACCTTTAATTCCAGCACTTTGGGAGGCCAAGATAGGTGGATCATCTGAGGTCAGGAGCTCAAGACCAGCGTGGCCAAAATGGTGAAACCCTGCCTCTACTAAAATTACAAAAAATTAGCCGGGCATGGTGGTACATGCCAGTAATTCCAGCTACCTGGGAGGCTGAGGCAGGAGAATCACTTGAACCCGGGAGGCGGAGGTTGCAGTGAGCTGAGATGGCACCACTGTACTCCAGCCTGAGTGACAGAACAAGACTCCATCTGGGTGGGTGAGGTGGGGGTGTGGAGAAGCTTTTGTGGAACAGTTCAGAGGAACACAGAAGAAGAGACATTGTGCTAATGCCCTTCATCCCTGTTGCTGTCTTAGATAGCTGTCTGTGCATGGCCAGGGTAATCATTTCACTAAATAGTCATTAAATATTCTAGTTTGTATCTTTCAAAGATAACTTTATTTATTTATTCTTGAGACAGAGTCTTGCTCTGTCGCCCAGGCTGGAGTGCAACGGCAAGATCTCAGCTCACTGCAAACTCCGCCTCCCTGGCTCAAGCAATTCTCCTGCCTCAGCCTTAAGTAGCTGAGATTACAGACACCCACCACCACGCCCAACTATTTTTTGGTATTTTTAGTAGAGACAGGGTTTTGCCATGTTGGTCAGGCTGGTCTCGATCTCCTGACCTCAGGTGACCCACCCACCTCGGCCTCCCAAAATGCTGGGATTACAGGCATGAGCCACCACACCCGGCCTCAAAGAGAACTTTTAAAAAATACCCCAAATAGTTAACAATAATTCATTATTATTGTCACATAGGCAGTGTTCAGAGTCCCCTCGCTGTCTCAAAATTGGAAAAGTTTGTATCAGGGTCTAGATTATTTTTTAATGGCTGTGTGGGTATGCTATTTGGATGTACCCTCATTTAATCCATCCTGTTGATGGACTGTGAACTGAATGTCATTCACATGGTGAAACCCTATCCTCCTAAAGGGATGTGTTAGGAGGTGGGGCCTTTGGGAGGTGATTAGGGATGGATAAGGTCCTGAGGGCGAAGCCGCCACAATGAGATAAATTCTCTTAACAGAGGCCCCAATATGAGCTTGTTCTCTTTCCACCTTGTGAGAATGCAGCAAGGAGCCAGCCTCAGCAACCAGAAAGTGGGCCCTGATCATTGACTTCTACCCTCCAGAACCGTGAAAAATCGTCTGTTGTTTGTAAGGCACCATGGCTTTGGAGCTTTGGTATAGCAGCCCGAAGAGACATCTAGGTTGTTTGCAATGGTTTGTCTTTATTTAACCATATCTGTGATGAATATACTAGAATTGGTTTTGGCTCTTATTTACTCAGGCTGAACCTCCAGCTGGAGTTGCCCTAAAATTGTTGGCAGAGGAATTCCCACATGGGAGTGCCCCAGTCCCTATGGAAATGGGACTTGTTGGGACTCCAAAGAAGGAAGCACCAAGCTCCAGGGTGATTGGTTCAAAGTGTTCATTAGGGGAACTTACTGGGTGCTGTCGCATATGCCCAGATAGACACCCAGAGAAAAGGATGTTCTGCTTAGGTATGTCCCTGTCAAGGGTGTCACAGTATGGAGTTTATAGGAAAGGTTCAGGAATTTGGCTTAGGGCCGGTGCCAGTTTCTTTCCACATTTTGGGTAATAATCCAAACATCTTTGTTAGTGCCTGGGAATATTCACGGCCCCAGCTTGGGTTCAACCTTGTGAGAGAAATGCAGCTGCCCAGCTCACAGAGCAGTCAAAGCACGTGGTGTTTCTTGGTCAGGACAGGAGAGAAAGGGGGAGAACCGGGGGACCTCACAGCTCCTCTTGCCAGGTTCTCGGAGGTGGAGTTACAGGGTCACAGAGGAAGGACCGGGAGGGTTGGGCAGGAGCCTAGCACCAGAGCCGGGTTTGTCTCTGCTCACATCTCTGCCAGTCCAGCAGTGGAGGTTTTCCTTTTCATTTCTCTCAGTATAAATGGGATGGAATGCAGTGGCTTATGTTTTCACAGCTTAGTGTCTTTCGTGTATTTTCCCAGGAGGAGTTTGTGCTTTAATTGACTTAACAGTTCTTATCCAAAGCACCATGCCTGGCTAATTTTGTATTTTTACTAGAGATGGGTTTTCTTCATGTTGGTCGGGCTGGTCTCAAACTCCTGACCTCAGGTGTTCTGCCCACCTCAGCCTCCCAAAGTGCTGGGATTACAGGCGTGAGCCACCGCGCCCGGCCCTCAAGGGTTCTTATGACTGAAAAAACCTGAATGTGAATGATCACATACTATAGAATGCGCAGCTATTAAGTATAGAGCTGAGTGATTTTTAAAAATCTTGCACACTTGTGTCACTACCACCCAGGTGACGCTACAAGCCATACAAGATCCTCCTGGGCAGTGCCCTCCCTCTTGGGGGGTTTGCTTCTCATGCTCAATGTCAAGCCTATGAGAAGTCAGCTGTGCTTCCAACAGTAATACCTTGTTCCCTGAACGTACCTCCTTTGTCCATTCTTCTACTGTTAAAGGAGTTTGATTATTTCCCATTTTTGGCAATGACAACAAACTAGTTTTGAACATCTTGCCACAGGCTTTGGTGTACATCTGTGTGTGCTCCTGTTGAGTATTTAAACAGGGTGGCACAGCGGGGTGGTAGGGCAAGTGGTGAGCCCATGGGGTCTCCCTCGCATGCCCAACAGTTTTTCAGAGTATGCAGCACGTGGGAGCCTTTTCCTGTTCCTTGGTTACCAGCATGTGTTGTCACTGCACAACAGCTTTTAGCCATTTTGTTTGGTGTGCGTTGGTTAGCACTGGGGTTTCGATTTGCATTTCGTAGTAATTAAGCATGTTGAGCACTTTTTCTTGTGCTTACTTGCTTTCAAATGACCTTTATTGTCAGATGCCTGTTACAGTCTCTTGTCCACTTAAAAGAATGGGTTGTTTGGCTGGGCACGGTGACTCATGCCTGTACTTTGGGAAACTGAGATGGGATGATGGCTTGAAGCCAGGAGTTCACAACCAACCTGGGCAACACAGCAAAGACCCCATATTGACCATAGCCTGGGCAACAGATCCCATCTCTTAAAAAAGCGGGGGGCTATTTTTCTTTGTATAGTGATTTGTAGGGCTTCTTTGTCTATATTCGACATAATCCTGGGTCATGTCTATGTATTGCAAGTATGTCCTCCCTGTCTCTGGCTTGCTTTTAATAAAATTTTTTTTGAGACGGAGTCTTGCTGTGTCGCGAGGCTAGAGTGGAGTGGCACGATCTCAGCTCACTGCAGCTTCCACCTCCTGGGTTCAAGCGATTCTCCTGCCTCAGCCTCCTGAGTAGCTGGGACTACAGGCACGTGCCACCACACCAGCTAATTTTTGTATTTTTTTTTTTTTGGTAGAGACAGGGTTTCACCATGTTGGCCAGGATGGTCTCGATCTATTGACCTCATGATCCACCTGCCTCGGCCTCCTGAAGTGCTGGGATTACAGGCATGAGCCACCACGCCTGGCCTGCTTTTAAAAAATTGTTAAGGGTTTATTTTAATGAAGAGATTATTGATTGATTGTTCTGCTTATTTCTATTGAAACGTTGCTTCTGCGCTAGTCTCTTTTTCCTTCTTCCATTCAAATTACACATTTGTTAGGGCTTTTTACATCATTCTGTGTGCCTTAGTTTTTTGTTTTTGTTTTTGTTTATTTTTTTGAGACAGAATCTTGCTCTGTCGCCCAGGCTGGAGTGCAGCATCATGATCTTGGCTCGCTGCAATCTCCGCCTCCTGGGTTCAAGCAATTGTCCTGCCTCACTTCCCGAGTAGCTGGGATTATAGGCGCCCACCACCACGTCTGGCTAATTTTAGTACTTTTTAGTAGAGACAGGGTTTCACCATGTTGGCCAGGCTGGTCTTGAACTCCTGACCTCAGGTGATCCACCCACCTCGGCCTCCCAAAGTGCTGGAATTACAGGCGTGAGCCACTGCGCCTGGCCTAAAAAATTATTTTTAGAGAGACTGCATCTCATTCTGTTGCCTAGGCTAATCTTGAACTCCTGAAACCTGGATATTTTCTCTAGCTTTGTCTCATGTACAGCAGGTCTGTCTCTTGAGACCTCATCTCACTTTTGTCAGACTCCGATAGTTAGAAGCAAGTCAATAGATCAGCCCACCAGTAGATCAGCCCTCACAAAGGGAGGGCTTTAGATGAGGCCATGAATTCCTGATAGCAGGATGGTTGGGCCATCCCAGAGGTCTGCACACCTTACCTGTGGGAGTGAGATTTCTTTCAGGCCTGCTTTCCGTAGTGCCAAGGGAGCTACTGGCCACTCTAGGCTGGGGTTCTCACAGCTGAGCCCCAGAGCAAACTTCCCCTTCAAGAACCTCGTGTTGGAACTGCCTGAGTCCATGGCCAGATAGAAGAAAGATGCCTCTTGTCTGTGGGCTGTACTCATTCTGGAGTCTGAGGGAGTGTCTAAGTGCCTACATAGGCGCCGCAAGAATGGGTTAAGCAGAGACAGTTCTCATAAGGAGAATCTGGGTGCTGTTGCAAGGAGGGCCAGGGGCTCCAGTGGGGCACAAACAACTGAGGCATTGGCATCAGGTTCCCATTGATGAAGCAGTTATTTGTAGTATTGGTCTGTCTCTTTTCCAGGGCTCCCCAAAACCTGTTTCTTTTTTCTTTCTTTCTTTCTTTTTTTTTTTTTTTTTGACATGGAGTCTCACTCTGTGACCCAGGCTGGAGTGTAGTGGCACAATATCAGCTCACTGTCACCTCTGTCTACTGGGTTTCAGTGATTCTCCTGCCTCAGCCTCCTGAGTAGCTAGAACTCCAGGCGTGAGGTACCACACCCGTCTAATTTTTGTATTTTTAGTAGAGACGGAGTTTTGCCATGTTGGCCTGGCTAGTCTCAAACTCCTGACCTCAAATGATCTGCCCGTCTTGGCCTCCCAAAGTGCTGGGATTACAGGTATGAGCCACTGTGACTGGTCCCAAATCTGTTTCTCAGCTTCTCAAAATCACACCCAAAACTTGTGGTATTGATTAAAAATGCATGTATTATGCATTTTAATTTGCAATATTAGTATATTAGTGTTTTCTGCTTTATGACATGGGATATGTTTCTTCCAGTCATTAAATATATCCCTCAATGAAGTTAGGTAGCTTTCTTCTTGGCTCTGCGTACTTTTTAATATTACAATTATTCCTGGGTATTTTATTTTTGGATGGATAATGTGAAAATGATTTTTCATTTTTTCTACCACATTATTGGTCATGTACAGGCAAGCTATTGATATAATATTTTTTCTGTTGATGTTCATGGGGGCAAAGTGTGATGAATTTGCATGTGTCTTTCTGTTACCTTGTGGAACTGGTGCAGCCACCATCAGGTGGCTTCAGCATTCCTGCCTGTCTCAGTGCTTCTGACCTTTGACTAGTTAATCATGATGCTGGTTATGGAGCTGCGATGTACATGTGGGTAAAAACTTGTTCAGTTAGAGTGGGCGTTAACCTTATCAAGTGCGTTCCTGAGGCAGTGTGGCCAGTAGTATGTGCAGATTTCTAATGTGTCCGTGTGTGGCTTTGTCTCCAGTTCCCTATTAGTAGATGTTTTCAATGTGCCTCGTCATAAATATCTACAAATGAGATTGGTTGTAATGTTCTTGTTCTGTGGCCTCATTTTCAGATTTTTGTATCATTATTATACTTTTTACAACCTCTCCTCTTCCATACTGTTATTTGGCCCCCGGCTTGGTGTTTTCTTACTTTCCTGCTAGAACATCACCTGCATTTCAGCTAAGAAGCCACTGCCTGGGGGCCAGATCCCGCCCACTGCCTGTTCTTGTCAGTAGTTTTTTTTGTTGTTGTTGTTGAGACAGAGTCTTGCTCTGTCTCAACACAGGCTGTCACAGGCTGTCTGTCAGAGGCTGGAGTGCAGTGGCACGATCTCGGCTCACTGCAAGCTCCGCCTCCCGGGTTTACGCCATTCTCCTGCCTCAGCCTCCCGAGTAGCTGGGACTACAGTTGCCCGCCACTACACCCGGCTAATTTTTTGTATTTTTAGTAGAGATGGGGTTTTGCCATGTTAGCCAGGATGGTCTTGATCTCCTGACCTTGTGATCCGCCTGCCTCGGCCCCCAAAAGTGCTGGGATTACAGGTGTCAGCCACCGCACATGGCCTCTTGTCAGTAGTTTTTTATTGGAACATCGTTTTATTAGAACTCAACCATGATGATTTGTTTACAGTCATCTTTGGCTGCTTTCTTGCCACAGTGGCATAGTTGAGAACTTGTGATGAGGACTCGAGGACCCTCAAGCCTGAATTATTTATGGGGTAGCCCTTTAAGAAGAAGTTTTTGACCCTCTGCTTGCATCTCCCTGACCCCTCCCAGGCCTATTCAGTCTAGACTGCAGGGCACTTGCTTCAGCACTTTTCTTAGCTGGCAAAATTCCTGCCCTTACAGTTTATGGTTCAGTGGGGGAATAATAGGTAATAAAGAATAAGTATAGTGTACAGTAAATTAGAAAGTGCAAGAAGAGTCAAGCTGGGAGGAGTGAGCAGAAGTGGGAGGCTTGCACAGGCCACACTGAGGTTCTGGGTTTGTGCCCAGTTTGGCTGCTCTTCCACCTGTGTGCTGGCCCCACATTTCTTCCCCACAGGGACCTTCCAGAGTGGACTGTCTTCTCACCTCCTTTCATCAGTGCCTTCCTTGGTGGCCTATGGATCCCCAGAGGAAGAGTCTCCTGGACTGAGCACATGGGCGTGGTCACCACAGGGCCATGTGGCCAAAGTGTTGAGTGGTTGGGAGGGGAAGCTGGAGGGGGAGTAGTGGGAGACAGTGTGGGTGGGCACCATCTCCTTTCTGCAGAGTCTCTTTCTTGCTTAGGAGTTTGCACCTGTTGTGTGGGCAATGAGCGCAACTTGAGGGTTATGAGAATTGTGGTCACTTGTGCATTTTTTTAAAAAGGTAGCAGTAATAGGACCCTCTTCCAGGACTGTATTAAATCAGTGGCATTTGTAAAGCCTGGACCTCAATGAGCAGTAGAAAGATTTGCTAAATGAAGCAAAGTTATCATATTCAAATTTGTGGTTCTCTGCTGGGCACGGTGGCTCACGCCTGTAATCCCAGCACTTTGGGAGGCCGAGGCAGGTGGATCACCTAAGATCAGAAGTTCGAGACCAGCCTGCCAACGTGGCAAAACCTTGTCTCTACTAAAAATACAAAAAATTAGCCGGATGTGGTGGCAGGTGCCTATAATCCCAGCTACTTGGGAGGCTGAGGCAGGAGAATCGCTTGAACTTGGGAGGTGGAAGTTGCAGTGAGCTGAGGTCACACCATTGCACTCCAGCCTGGGCAACAAGAAACTCCGTCTCAAAAAAAAAAAGAAAAAAACACAAATTTTTAGTTCTCATTTTTAATTGCTTTGGCTTTTTCTAGCAGTGATTTTTTTGGGAACATGTGTTTTACTTTTATTGCCGCTACTAATGGTATAGTTTAATAAAAGACAGAAGAGAATAGTTAACTTTTATTTCCAGTAACTACAAACACAAATGGTTGAGCATGGTTTTTCTAAGAAAAATTAAGGATAGTTCTAGCTGAGTACATTTGCCATCAGTTAATGCATTGATTTTTTTGACAGCTTGACTTCTTGGTAGGTTTGCATCTTGAGTATAAATTCTTCATAGGAAAATAAGTCCAGAGCACTTATCTTTAAAAAATAGCAATTTCAGCAACTCATTTAAAAAATATAACAATTTGTGTTTTGATGCTGATTATCAAGTTCTTGTAGGTGATAGCCTAAGTGCTACAAAGTGTAAGGAAAAAAGACTCCTGTGAATGGCATGTTTCAGGTGGTGTAACGAATAATTTTTTGAAGTCCGTATTTGTGGTTGTATGATTGACTAAACATTAACCTGTAAGACTGACTTAACATTAAATCATAATGAAGCTATAATTGGATGTACATTCTTGTATTGATAATTGTGTTAATCGATTAAGTTGTTGGATGACCTTGGACCATCTTAATGTTTAAAGTGACAGTGGGAACAAGACTCACATAGGACAGGACATGGGAGGTTACAAACCAGGGCCTCGGATCGTGCGAGGCTCACACAGGATTGTCAGGAGTGCGGTAGAGCTCACAATTTTTTGCTGTGTAGATAGGTATTAAAGTTTTTTGCTTGGATTTTTTTTGTTTTGTTATTTTTATTGTGTTTATTTTTCCAAATATATGGATCCAAGGTTGTTTGAATCTCAGGATGCAGAGGACCGACTCTATTAGAAACTGATTTCTGTGAGCAACAACATAATGGGATTTATAAAGCTGGTTACAACAGCAGGCATTGCTGTAGTCCCTGCGTGGGGCTGTGTGTGGGCACGCTACATCCTTGGGCATTGTCCCTCTGTAATGGGGCCCAACTTGCCGGAGTTCCATTGAGGCAGGCCTCAGCACTAGGCAGTGAACAGATCCCGTTTCTGAGGTGTCTTCTACATGTTCTGCTGCCACGGGGATGACAAGCAACCTCGGCTCCACCCGTCTGCAACAATGTGTAAAGCCAATTCCCTACTGAAGGCAGGGAATGCCACCACCTCCCACCTGCAGTCCCTGACCCTGTGCAGTTTACACAGTGTCCCTTCATTCGTAAGTTGTCATGGTGAAGAAAGAAGTCAGTAGCAAAGTGACCCTCTTATGGAGTTATGAAATGGGGTTGCTATGGGGAACAATGATCTGCAGGGGACCCTGGGGGCTGGCATGGCCTTAACACTAAGCAAGTGAGAAGGCAGCCATCCTTTGACAGCTACTGTTTGTCCAGCATGAAGGTAAGTTAGTCCCAGTGACTCCAGTAGACCACGATGGTGATAATGCAAGAGGGGCACTAACTTGACATAAAGGCCTTATATGTGCTGCACTAAGAGCTTCACAGATACATACTCACCTGCCTGGTCTCACTCCGCATGACTTATCACGGTTTCATCAACCTAGATTTACCCATCTGCCTTATTAACATCCTGGCCATAATCATCCGGTATTACTTTCCAAGCCTTATGCACCAGGTTGAACACTTGGTAACCTGGACTTACCCTAATTAGCCTCACGTCCTTACCAACCTGATTACCCAACTAACAGGCTTAACCAGTTGGCCTTCACAATTATACTCAACCTTCAGGTCTTGCTTACCTGTCCTAGCCCCACTGGCCTTTACCTAGTGTCATTAGTCACTGGATATTCCCCTGGCCTTACTCTTCTGGTCTTCACCTATTGGCCTTTCCCACCTGGTCTTACCCACCTGGCCTTACTCACTAGGACTTAACTACTTGTCCTTTATTAAACTTACAGACTTACTTACCTGCCGTATTCACCTTCCCGGCCTCAACTAGCATGACTTAATCTGCTGGCCTCATATCCATCTGAGTTTAATCATCTAGCTTTATTCAGCTATCCTTCACCTTCTAGCTTTCCTCTCACTGTCTCACCCACCCAATATTAGCCTCCTGTCATTATTTAGCTGGCATAGTGACTAGGTTTTAATGCTCCTGGCTGTTTCTCCTTGATTGACTGGCCTGGTGTTACTCAAATAGTTTTTTATTCAGCCGGATTTACACACCTGGTTTAACAACCTTTCCTTACTCAGTAGACTTATTAACCTCACTGCCTCAATCACCTTATTTTCCTGGTGTTGTTAGACAAGCTTAATCCATGTGGCCCTATATCAAACTCCTGGCCTTACTGACACAGGCTTCATTGCCTAATCTAAAAGTTTCGGCCTTACCCACCTCGCCATAATTTCCCGCCGTCATTCACCTATTCTCACCCACTTGGCTAACTTTGTTGGTCTTAATCTGCCGTCAAGATGCACCTGATCTTACCCACGAGCCCTTACTCCTCTGTCCTTATACCCTGGGCTTAACGCCCTCTCTGGTGAGACCCCAGGAGCCTCCCTCACTGGGCTTAACCTTATGGGCTTTAACCTCATAGCCTTAACAAATTGGATTAACTGCCTGGTTTTCCCACCTAGTCTTACCAAACGTGGCCTTCACACTTGGTGTATACAGCTGTCCTTAACCCCTGGTTAACCATATTATTAACCTTATAGCCATACTCACCTGCCCTCTTCAGCTGCCTGGCCCCAGCCAGCATGACTTAATCTGCTGGCTTTATACCCTACTGGTGTTTACCACCTGGTTTATTCAGCTGGCCTTTACATCCTTACCTTCCCCACAGTCTTACCCACCTAACAGTTTCCTCTAGTCATCATATGACTGGCTTGGCAACTTGCTCTTAACCCTACCAGGTGTTTCCCCTGTTGATTTCTCAGACTGGGTTACTGAAATAGTCCTTAATTGAGCTGTATTTAGACACCTGGTTTTAACAACCAGGCCGAACTCAGCCAACCTTAATCTGATTGCGTTCATCACCTTATTTTATCCTCATTGTATGACGAACTTGACGTTATCCATCTGGCCTTATTAACTTCCTGGCCCTACTTGCCCAGTGTTCATGACTTTGCCTAAAAATCCTGGCCTTACCCGCCTGGCCATAACTTCCTGCCATTGTCCACGTGTTCTTACTCACCTGGTTTTAATTCGCTGGCCTCAATCTCCTGTCAAGACCCAGCTGATTTTACTCACTAAGGTTTACCCACGTGGCTTATGAAGCTCCTGCCATTGCTCCCCTGCCCTTTCTTTCTGGCCTTATCCACATCATTTTATGGCCCTGGCCAGACCCGATTAGACTTCCCTACCTGGCCTAACCATATGGGTCTTAACCTCAAGACCTTGATAACCTGGATTAGCTACCTAGTTTTCCCACCTAGTCTTACTGATTATACATGATGAACATGGCCTCCACCTTGATTTTTGCAACTGTCCCTAGCCTTCTGGTTTTATCTAACAGGAATTAAGCCCCTGGATTTATCTCTCTAGGTTTTCTCCTTTGGTTTTATCATCAACCTTCCCTTTTTCCCTAGTTTTACCACCAACTCCTTGCTCCAGCCGCAGCCACAGTGCCCTATTTAGACATTTTACATTGCCCACCTGGCTTTAAACTCATTACCTTCCCAATCTAGATGACCAACTTAGTTTAGTAAGCTGGCATTCGCACCTGACCTTAACCTTTCATTCTAAGTCATGTGGCCTTAACATCCTGACCCTGTTTACCTAGTATTAACCTCTATTAACCTCTTCACATTACCCAGGTGGAGTTAGCCACCTAGCTCTATTTAGGAAGGCCTTAACTTACTGGCCTAAGCCACCCAGACTATTCAATCACTTGGCTTCCTAAATTGGTTGTAACTTCACGTTTTTGCCAACTTAGATTTACCCACCTGCCTTATGAAACTCTTGGCCTTACTCATCTAGTATAAATCTTCTGTCCTTAACCTTCTAGTTGTATCTACGAAGGCTTAACCCATTGGATTTACCTTCCTAGGTTCACTCCCCTAAACTTATCACCCTTTACTTATTCCTGAGATTCCTGTACATAGACACCTTGCATTACTCATCTGGATTTACCCACCTGGCCTTAACCTCATGGCCTTACCATCCAGGATTACCAACTTAGCTTACCTCCCTGGCCTTCCTGCCTGGCCTTAACGTTCCATTCTAACTTACATGGCCTTAACCTTCTGGCCTAATGTGCCTAAACTCTTTGCTTTACCCACTTAAACTCAGCCACCTAGTTGTATTCAGGGAGATCTTAACTTGCTGGTCTTACCCATCTGGCTTTTTAAATAGTTTGGCTTCCTGACCCGGCCTTAACCTCATGGTTTTGCCAACTTAGATTTACCCACCTGCCTTATGAACCTCCTGGCCTTACTCATTCAATATTAATCCCCTGGCCTTGTGAATCTGACTTACCCACTTGGCCTTACCCTACGGGCCTTAACATCATGTCCTTACCAACCAGAATTACCCAGCTGATTTTACCTACCCAGCCTTACCCTGTTGTCCTTCACAATTAGTCTCAATTTTCTTGTCTTATTTAGCTGTCCCACCCCTACTGGCCTTAACCTAGTGTCATTATCAGCTTTCCCAGCCCCTGGCTTTACTTTCCTGGCCTTTACCTATTGGCCTTCCCACATGACTGTATTTTCTTGTCCTTACCCACTTGGCCTTGTGCAAGTACTGGCTTCACCCAGTAGGCCTTCTGCAACCAACATTATTAACCTGACAGCCATACTCACCTGCTGTATTCACCTGCCTGGCCTCAGCCGGCATAACATGATTTAATCTGTTGGGCTCATACCCATCTGGTGTTAACTACCTCGTTTTATTCAGCAGACCTTCACTTCCTCACCTTCCCCGCACTGTCTTGCCCACCTAGTATTAGTTTCCTTTCATCATTTAGCTGGCTTGGCAACTTGGCATTTAACCTACTGGGAATGTCTCCATTGATTTACTGGCCCGGGGCTACCCAAATAGCCTTTTATTCAGCCAAATATAAATGCGTGGTTTTAACAACCTGGCCTTACTCACCAGATGTTATTAACCTCGTTTTCTTAATTACTTTACCCTCATGCCATTATTAAACAAACTTCATTCATGTGGCTCTATGAAATTCCTGCCCTTACTGACCTAAGATTAATTTCTTGTCCTTACTAAATGTCTTGGCCTTATCTACCTGACATAACTTCTCGCCATTATCCTCTTGTTCTTACCCAGCTGGCTTTAATTTCCTGGCCTCAATCTGCTGTCAAAGCCTACCAGCTCTTGCCCATGGTGCCTTACTGCCCTTTCTCTACTCCCTGGCCTTACCCATCACATTTTATTTATTTATTTTTTGAGGAGGAGTCTCCCTCTGTCACCAGGCTGGAGTGCAGTGGCACAGTCTCGGCTCACTGCAACCTCCAACTCCCTGGTTTAAGCAATTCTCCTGCCTCAGCCTCCCGAGGGGCTGGGATTACAGGCCTGTGCCACCACGCCTAGCTAATTTTTGCATTTTTAGTAGAGACGAGGTTTCACCATGTTGGCCAGGCTGGTCTTGAACTTCTGTCCTCAAGTGATCCACCCGCCTCGGCCTCCCAAAGTCTGGGATTACAGTCGTGAGCCACTGCACCTGGCCAACCCACCTCATTTTATCACCCTTGACAGAACCCATTAGCTTTCCACACCTAGCCTAAACCTATGGTCCTTAACCTCATGGTCTCAACAACCTGGATTACCTACCTAGTTTTCCCACCTAGTCTTACCCATTGTGGGTTTCATGCTAAGTTTATACAACTGTCCTTAACCTTCTAGTTTTATTTACCAGGGCTTAGCCCCTGGTCTTATTTTCCTAAACTTACCTCCCTAGGTTTCCTCCCCTGGACGTATTTCCCTGCCCTTATTACCTGGATTTCCCACCGCACCCTAACTTAACACACCTTACATTTCCCATTTGGACTTACCCATCCAGCCTTCACCTCGTGGCTTCAATAGCTTACCAACCTGGCCTTTTCATCTAGCCTTATCCTTTCATTCTTAGTCACATGGCCTCAACCTCCTAGCCTAATCTGCTTAGCATTAACCTCTCAGCCTTACCCAGTTGGAGTTACCACCTAGCTGTGTTCAGTGGCCTTAACTTACTGGCTTTACACACCTGGCTTTTTCAATGGCTTGGCTTCCTGACCCGGTGTTAACCTCATGGTTTTGCCAAAATAAATTTACCCAGCTGCCTATTAACCTCCTGACCTTACTCAGTCAGCATTATTCTGCTGGCCTTATGCACCTGGCTTACCCACCTGGCCTTACTCTGCTGGCCTTAACCTTATGTCCTTACCAACCCGAATCACCCGACTGATTTTATCTACCCAGCCTTACCCATTTGGCCTTCACGATTAGTCCCAGTTTCTGGTCTTACTCACATCTCTCAACCCTACTGGCCTTAACCTAGTGGAATTATCCTCAGTCCTGACCCTTGGCCTTACTTTCCCGGCCCTCACCTATTGGCATTTCCCTATGGCCTTAAACACTAGGCCTTCCCCACCCAACCTTATTAACCTTAGGGCCATACTCACCAGCCATGTTCACCTGCCTGGTCTCAGACAGCATGATTTAATCTGCTGGCTTCATGCCCAACTGGTGTCAACTCCCTAGTTTTATTCAGCTCGACTTAACCTCCTCACCTTCCCTTCACTGTCTTACCCACCTAGTATTAGCCTCCTGTCATTATTTGGCTGGCTTGCTGACTTGGCCTTAACTCTCCTGCATGTTTCTGCTATTAATTTACCAGCCTGGTGTTACCCAAATAGTCTTTTATTCAGCTGGATTTATACACCTGGTTTTAACAACCTGGCCACACTCAGCCAAAGTTACTAACCTTCTTACCTTCATCACCTTATCTTGTCCACATGGTATTAGGAGCCTGGCATTATCCGTCTGACCTTATTAACCTCCTGGCCTTACTCACCCAGACTTAATTGCATGGCCTAAAAGTCCAGGTCTTACACTCCTGGCCATAAGTTCCCACCCACCATTATCCACTGGTCCTTATCCACCTGGCTTTCATTTGCTGGCCTCAATCTCTGGTCATGACCCACCTAATCTTGCCCCCCCAGAGGCCTTTGTCCCCTTCCTTTACTCCCTGGCCTTGCCCCACTCTTGTTACCCCTCTGGCCAGACTCATTAATCTTCGTCACCAGACCTAACCCTATGGGCCTTCACCTCATGGCCTCAACAACCTGCATTAGCAACCATGTTTTCCCACCTGGTCTTACCGATCATGCATGACCCAAATGGCCTTCACATTGGTTTACACAACTGTCCTTAATCTTCTGGTTTTATCTACCAGGGCTTAACCCCTGGATTCACCTCTCTACGTTTACTCCCCTGACCTAATCTGCCTGCCCTTATTCCCTATATTTAACTCCCACCCCTGGACTTAGAAACTTTGCATTAGCCATCTGGACTTACCCATATTGCCTTAACCTCATGGGTTTACTAACCTGGTAACCAACATAGCTTACCAACCTGGCCATCCCACCTGGCCTTTACCTTTTGTTCTATTATTGTTATTATACTTTATGTTCTGGGATACATGTGCAGAACATGCAGGTTTGTTATGTAGGTATACCCGTGCCATGGTGGTTTGCTGAACCTGTCAAGCCATCATCTACACTGGGTATTTCTCCCAATGATATCCCTCCCCTAGTCCCCCACCCCCCGATAGGCCCCGATGTGTGATGTTCCCCTCCCTGTTTCCATGTATTCTCATTTTTCAACTCCCAATTATGAGTGAAAACATGAGGTATTTCGTTTTCTGTTCTTGTGTTAGTTTGCTGAGAATGATGGTTTCCAGCTTCATCCATGTCCCTGCATAGGACATGAACTCCTCCTTTTTTATGGCTGTGTAGTGTTCCATGGTGTAAATGTGCCACATTTTGTTTATCCAGTCTACCATTGATGGGCATTTGGGTTGACTCCAAGTCTTTGCTGTTGTTAACAGTGATGCAATAAATGTATGTGCGCATGTGTCTTTATAGTAGAATGATTTATAATCCTTTGGTTATATCCTCAGTAATGGGATTGCTGGCTCAAATGATATTTCTAGTTCTAGATCCTTGAGGAGTTGCCACACTGTCTTCTACAATGGTTTACACTCCCACCAACAGTGTAAAAGCATTCCTATTTCTCCACATCCTCTCCAGCATCTGTTGTTTCGGGACTTTTTAATGATTGCCATTCTAACTGATGTGAGATGGTATCTCATTGTGGTTTTGATTTGCATTTCTCTAATGACCAGTGATGATGAGCTTTTTTTCATATGTTTGTTTTTTTCTTGTAAATTTGTTAAAGTTCTTTGTAGATTCTGGATATTAGCCCTTTGTCAGATGGATAGATTGCAAAAATTTTCTTCCATTCTGTAGGTTGCCTGTTCACACTGATTATAGTTTCATTTGCAGTGCAGAAGCTCTTTAGTTTAATTAGATCCCAGTTGTCAATTTTAGTTTTTGTTGCCATTGCATTTGGTATTTTAGTCATGAAGTCTTTGCCCATGCTTATGTCCTGAATGGTATTGCCTAGGTTTTCTTCTAGAGTTTTTATAGTTTTAGGTCTTACATTTAAGTCTTTAATCCATCTTGAGTTAATTTTTGTATAAGGTGTAGGGAAAGGATCTAGTTTCAGCTTTGGGTAGCCAGTTTTCCCAATACCATTTTTTAAATAGGGAATCCTTTTCCCAGTGCTTGTTTGTGTCAGGTCTGTCAAAGATCAGATGGTTGTAGATGTGTGGCATTATTTCTGAGGCCTCTGTTCTGTTCCATTGGTCTATATATCTGTTTTGGTACCAGTACCATGCTGTTTTTGTTACTGTAGCCTTGTAGTATAGTTTGAAGTCAGGTAGTGTAATGCCTCCAGCTTTGTTCTTTTTTCTTAGGATTGTCTTGACTATGTGAGCTCTTTTTTTGGTTCCATATGAAATTTAAAGTAGTTTTTTTTTTCAATTCTGTGAAGAAAGTCAGTGGTAGCTTATTGGGGATAGCACTGAATCTATAAATTACTCTGGGTAGTATGGCCATTTTCACAATATTGATTCTTCCTATCCATGAGCATGGAATGTTTTTCCATTTGTTTGTGTCCTCTCTTATTTTCTTTAGCAGTGGTTTGTAGTTCTCCTTGAAGAGGTCCTTCACATCCCTTGTAAGTTGGATTCCTAGATATTCTCTTTGTAGCAATTGTGAATGGGAGTTCTCTCATGATTTGGCTCTCTGTTTGTCTGTTATTGGTGTATAAGAATGCTCGTGATTTTTCCACATTGATTTTGTATCCTGAGACTTTGCTGAAGTTACTTATCAGTTTAACGAGATTTTGGGCTGAGACAATGGGGTTTTCTAAATATACAATCATGTCATCTGCAGACAGAGACAATTTGACTTTCTAGTTTCCTAATCGAATACCATTTATTTCTTTCTCTTGCTAGATTGCCCTGGTTAGAACTTCCAATACTGTGTTGAATAGGAGTGGTGAGCGAGGGCATCCTTGTCTTGTGCCAGTTTTCAAAGGGAATGCTTCCGGGTTTTGCCCATTCAGTATGATATTGGCTATGGGTTTGTCATAAATAGCTCTTATTATTTTGAGATATGTTCCATCAATATTTAGTTTATTGAGAGTTTTTAGCATGAAGGGCTGTTAAATTTTGTTAAATTCCTTTTCTGCATCTGTTGAGATAATCGTGGTTTTTGTCATTGGTTCTGTTTATGTGATGGGTTACATTTATTGATTTGTGTATGTTGAACCAGCCTTGCATCCCAGGGAGGAAGCCTACTTGATCATGGTGGATAACCTTTTTGATGTGCTGCTAGATTCAGTTTGCTAGTATTTTACTGAGGATTTTTGCATCGATGTTTGTTAGGGATATTGGCCTGAAATTTCCTTTTTTGTTGTTGTGTCTTTACCAGGTTTTGGTACCAGGATGATGTTGGCCTCATAGAATGCGTCAGGGAGGATTCCCTCTTTTTCTTTTGTTTGGAATAGTTTTAGAAGGAATGGTACCAGCTCCTCTTTGTACCTCTGTTAGAATTTGGCTGTGAATCCACCCAGTTTTGAACTTATTTTGGTTGGTAGGCCATTAATTACCGCCTCAATTTCAGAAGTTGTTATAGCTCTATTCAGGGATTTGACTTCGTGGTTTAGTCTGGGAGGGTGCATGTGTCTAGGAATTTATTCATCGCTTCTAGATTTTCTTTTTCTTTCTTTTTTTTTTCTTTTTTGAGACGGAGTCTTACTCTGTCACCCAGGCTGGAGTGCAGTGGCGCAATCTTGGCTCACTGCAAGCTCTGCCTCCTGGTTTCACGGCATTATCCTGCTTCAGCCTCCTGAGTAGCTGGGACTACAGGCGCCCACCATCACAGCCGGCTAATTTTTTTTGTATTTTTTTTTAGTAGAGATGGGGTTTCACCATGTTAGCCAGGATGGTCTCGATCTCCTGACCTCATGATCCACCCGCCTCGGCCTCCCAAAGTGCTGGAATTACAGGCATGAGCCACCGCTCCAGGCCTAGATTTTCTAGTTTATTTGCATAGAGGTGTTTATAGTATTCTCTGATGGTAGTTTGTATTTCTTTGGGGTCAGTGGTGATACCCCCCTTTATCATTTTTTATTGTGTCTATTTGATTCTTCTCTGTTTTCTTCTTTATTAGTGTGGCTAGTGGTCTGTCTATTTGTTGATCTTTTCAAAAACCCAGCTGCTGGATTCATTGATTTTTTTTTTTTGAGGGGTTTTTCATGTCTCTATCTCCTTCAGTTCTCCTCTGATCTTAGTTATTTCTTGTCTTCTGCTAGCTTTTGAATTTGTTTGCTCTTGCTTCTCTAGTTCTTTTAATTGTGATGTTAGGGTGTCGATTTTAGATCTTTCCTGCTTTCTCTTGTGGGCATTTAGTGCCATAAATTTTTCTCTAGACATTGCTTTAAATGTGTCCCAGAGATTCTGGTACATTGTGTCTTTGTTCTCATTGGTTTCAAAGAACTTCATGAAGCATACACAAATATCAATAGCTGAATCAATCATGTGGAAAAGGATATCAGAGACTGAGGATCAACATAATGAAATAAAGCAAGAAGACAAGATTAGAGAAAAAAGAGTGAAAAGAAATGGACAAAGCCTCCAAGAAACTATGAGACTATGTGGAAAGATCAAATCTACATTTGATTGGTATACCTGAAAGTGACGGAGAGAATGGAACCAAGTTGGAAACATTCTTCAGGATATTACCCAGGAGAACTTCCCCAGCCTAGCAAGACAGGCCAACACTCAAATTTAGGAAATACAGCGAACACCACAAAGATACTCCTCAAGAAGGACAACCCCAAGACACATAATAGTCAGATTCACCAAGGTTGAAATAAAGGAAAAAATGTTAAGGGCAGCCAGAGAGAAAGGTCGGGTTACCCCCAAAGGGAATCCCGTCAGACTAAGAGCGGATCTCTTGGCAGAAACCCTACAATCCAGAAGAGAGTGGGGGCCAATATTCAACATTCTTAAAGAAAAGAATTTTCAACCCAGAATTTCATACCCAGCCAAACTAAGCTTCATAAGCAAAGGAGAAATAAAATCCTTTACAGACAAGCGAACGTTGAGAGATTTTGTCACCACCAGGTCTGCCTTACAGGAGCTCCTGAAGGAAGCACTAAACATGGAAAGGTATGACTGGGACCAGCCTCTGCAAAAACATACCAAATTGTAAAGACCATAGATGCTCTGAAGAAACTGCATCAACTAACAGGCAAAATAACCAGCTAGCATCATAGTGACAGGATCAAATTCACACATAACAATATTAACCTTGAATGTAAACGGACTAAATGCCCCAATTAAAAGACACAGACTGGCAAATTGGATAAAGGGTCAAGACCTTTTGGTCTTTGTTCTGTTATATTCAAGAGACCCATCTCATGTGCGAAGACACATAGGCTCAAAATAAAGGGATGGAGGAATATTTACCAAGCAAATGGAAAGAAAATAAAAAGGGAGTTGCAATCCTAGTCTCTGATAAAACAGACTTTAAGCCAACAAAGATCAGAAGAGACAAAGAACGCCATTACATCATGGTAAAGGGATCAATGCAACAAGAAGAGCTAACTATCCTAAATATATATGCACCCAATACAGGAGCACCCAGATTCATAAAGCAAGTTCTTAGAGACATACAAAGAGTTTTAGACTCTCACACAATAATAATGGGAGACTTTAACACCTCACTGTCAATATTAGATTAACGAGACAGAAAATTAACGAGGATATCCAGGACTTGAACTCAGCTCTGGACCAAGAAGACCTAATAGACATCTACAGAAATCTCCACCCTAGATCAACAGAATATACATTTTTCTCAGCACCACATCACACTTATTCTCAGATTGACCACATAATTGGAAGTAAAACACTCCTGAGCAAATGCAAAAGAACGGAAATCATAACAAACCATCTCTCAGGTCACAGTGCAATCAAATTAGAACTCAGGATTAAGAAGTCACTCAAAACTGCACAACTACATGGAATGGAAACTGAACAACCTGCTCCTGAATGACTACTGGGTAAATAACGAAGTGAAGGCAGAAATAAAGAGGCTCTTTGAAACCAATGAGAACAAAAACACAACATAACAGAATCTCTAGGACACATTTAAAGCAGTGTGTAGAGGGAAATTATAGCACTATGTGCCCACAAGCAAAAGTAGGAAAGATCTAAAATTGACACCCTAACATCACAATTAAAAGAACTGGAGAAGCAAGAGCAAACACATTCAAAAGGTAACTAGCTTTCTTCACTGATTTCCACCTAACAAAATCTCTGTCCTGTGTACTTCTTTTCTCTCCAGACCTCTTTGATCTTGCCTTTGCTCTAAACTCTATCCTGTTAAGTGATAAATGTCTTAAACAGTAAGTTTCTGGAGTTCCCTTCCTTGACTTCTGGCTCTTCTTAAAGATGTCTGTTTATGATTTGAAAATTCAGATAACACATTTTTAATTTCTGGAGGATTAAAAATGGCATCGAGAGGCCGGGCACAGTGGCTTACACCTGTAATTTCAGCACTTTGGGGGGCCGAGGCAGGAAGATCACCTGATGTTGGGAGTTTGGGACCAGCCTGACCAACTTGGAGAAACCCCGTCTCTACTAAAAATACAAAATTAGCTGGACATGGTGGCACGTGCTTGTAATTCCAGCTACTCTGGAGGCTGAGGAAGGAGAATAGCTTGAACCTGGGAGGTGAAGGTTGCAGTGAGCTGAAATCGCACCATTGCACTCCAGCCTGAGCAAGAGCGAAACTCTATCTCAAAAAAATAAAAAAATGGCATAGAGACATTGTTGTAATGGTGATTTAATATTTGAATGGCTTTCTTTGAACATGGAATGTTTCATTCTTGAAAAATTTTATTTTAACCATCACATCACTCTTCTGTTATTTCAAACACTAGATGTCTCTATAGTGCCAGTCTCATTCTGCTTACTACTTGGGAAGGCTAGTTCAGCCTAGAATTGTACTGGATTTAGAGTAAGGAGATGTCAGTTTGACAGTGTTAGCTCTGAGAAGACCCCAGCATTTTCAATAATGTGTACCCTCTTAGATTCTATGTGGCTAAATTTCAGCGATGATCTTTCCTGCTTACAGAAACAGTGATAACACTACTTTATCTTTGTATAGTAGTAGAATGTTTTTAGAGCCATCTACATGTGTTCATGTGTTCTGTCCTCACGGCAATCTTGCAAGCCAGGTACGATTATTTCAGTTTTTATAGTTGAAGAAACTGAGGCCTAGATATGTTACAGAACATTAATAAGTTGACATAGCAACTAGTTACTGAACCCACATTCACTCACAGATTCTCTGATTTTAAATCCATCACTCTTTCCTCTACATAAAACCACTTCTGTCTATATAAGCACTGTTAGTAGCTTCCTGATTTACATATGTTTTGATGAACAAAAATATATCTCTTCATATTACACATTACAACTTTAAACACACAAAATATAACCTGAGCCATCTTTAGGACAGATGTTAGTTCTTTCTTCTCCTTCAGTAATATAAAGGTGTTATAGTTCTACTTTACTGTGATTGTTTGTAAAACCCTAATGAACACTTGTCTTCTAGCTGATGCTTATAGATTGGTTTACATGCTCTAATAATATGTATGGGTGAGACTGCTCCTGTCTTTAGTCTGAACCTTGGGTAACCCCAGTTTGTGATTAGCTTTGAAGAGGTATACGTGTGAGCCGACATTCCTCTGTGTACTTTACTGGCTGCCAGGAGAAACATTTAATTTCCTGGTGGGAGAAAATTATCTCTAAAGGAAGAGTCCCATTCTTTCTATTGTTACTCTAAGGTTCCCTGGATGGTTTCAATCTCAATAATGCACAAATAAGAACTCCCTTAGGTTATGGTTAAGTAAATATATATAGGAAGTGTTCTTCCTTGCTAGTTTGTGTATTTTACATGATAATAAATCAGTCCTTTCTTGATATGTAACACCCATGGACATTTTTGAAATTATGTCCTAGTAAAGTTGTTGGTATCTTACTTTTCTTAAAAAAGCATATCAAAATATAACAATATGTAAAATGAACTGTAACATTTGATCAGCAGTTCTATATACTTTACAATTATATATAAAACTCATAACTAATTTTGAAATTATGTTCAAGAAATGAAGAGGATCCTGTTATTTATTGGAGTTGAAAGTCCTGAACACTTAGTAAACCCTCCAATTTTTCTGGTTTAATGTAAGAGTAAATGTTGCTTTTGAGTTATAAAAGGGTAAATGTGATCATTTTATTATATAGGAAAGACATTTAAAGTAAAAGGTTTACATTTTCATGAAGAATTCCAATTGTTATTCAAGTTTTAGTCTCATGTACAATTTATGTGTGTCATTGGCCAAAAATTTAATGATGCATAATATCTGTAACATTCCTGGGGATTTTTGTTTATATTTTAGTTTTTTTCTTTTTCAAGGTGATGTAGATTCACATAATTTCTGTTTCTTTTTCATTTTATGTAAAAAATGTAGTACTCTATTTTCTAGCTGATAGGTGGCTTCCCTGGCAGTCAAGAAATAACATTGTCTTTGGTGATAGACTAATGTTTCAATTTCCATTTCTTGCTATGTGATAATGGAGAAATTTCCTATCTTTGGTTCTATTTCGTCATATAATGGAATGGCGAGATGCAAAATGCAATAACCTGTGTAATGTGTTCAGCTAAAGGCTTGGAATATGATGAGTTGTCAGTAAAGGTCTCCATTGTTATCAAAGGCACTTCTCTAGAAAAACGTGACTATTCCCATCGTTGGTTGTTTTCTTTTTTCCACATTACAGGGTTGTTGCTTATTCATTCGTTAATAAAGAACATTCAAAATATCTCTTCAGAGAGTATAATAAATAAGCTCGCATTAATGTATTATTAATATGTACCTGTAATCTTTTAGGGGAATACATAATGACTTTTAATAAAAAATGATGTAATCATTCTTGGGAAACTTCAGTTTAGAAACCTATAAAACGCAATTTTTATTTTTTCAGAAAAAATTATACATATGTGTAATGAAAGGAAGAAGAATAAATCAGCTTTACAGCTAAATTGGCACTTTCAGTCTGTGATCAGACATTCAGTTGAAGCGATATTCTTTAAAAGAAGAGGAAGAATCAGTTGGAAAAGTGATCGTTAGTACAACACTACAATGTGTTGGTCATTAAACTAGCCTTCAAAATAAGAATTGAATAGGAAAAGATATAGAGGGCAGATATAAATATATATAAATGTAAATATAAATATATAATATATGTAAATATAAAGATATAAATAAGAAAAGGAAATACTCATCAAAGAAACCAGGGGACCACAAGGTTAAAGAGGGGAAAAAGAAACATGAGGAAGAGTTTAAAGACTAGAATGAACAAATAGGATTGATTGTTCTACTAATGTTTTTAGTGGCAGCAAATTCAATAACGAAACTCATCTCTCCTGCTTAAAACAAGTGGCTGTGTAGAGCAGCAAACATAGGGAAGAACATTCTCTGTTCCTCTCTGGATTGTCTTTTACGTCCCAAAATAACCCAGATGAAGTAATGAGCTGATATTCAACAATATCTTGAGTGTGAGATAGAAACGTTTAATAGTACCTATTAAACACATTTTTGGAAATACATGATGTTAATAGGTACATTATATCAATGATTAATTGAATATTTCACTATAATTTTTTTAATAATATAGTTATAATTAGAACAATAATTTTAAAATAACATAATTTTCTAAAAATAAAATTAAAAAAATAAAGTTTTACCCAAAGAAAGAAGGATAAATCAGTTTGAATGTTTAACACTTTAGTTTTAGACTTTTGGGGGTATGTAATATTTCACATTCAGAAATGGAATACCTAAAAAGGAATCTTAATAAATAAAAATGTTACTTTTTATTTTAGAAATAGGATTTTAATGTTTGATTTAACAGTAAAGCTTATATGGATTATATGATCATTTCTTTTGAATTTATTTCCAATTTGTCATATAAAGGTAATTATTTTCAGCAATTTGAAAGTTTTCTATTTAAAAATAAACTTTTTTCTTTTCTTTCTCTTCCTTCTCTCCAACTCAAAGTTTTTAAAAAATTGAAAAAAGTAACAGTTGATTTGCAATACTTTATAACTTTCTCCCCTCAAAATACGGGTTTAAATGCTCTTTAAGTTACAAATGGAATGAGTCAGATGACCTGAATTTGCTCTTCTGTGACTTTCTGTGTTGATTTCAGAATTACTCTTGCCAACTCTATTTGAGAAGAGTCCAGTGATGAAATAACCAGAGTTCAAACCTGCTTCTTCAGAACATGACTTTAGCTACTATTGACATTTTCCTATTTTCTTTAGTTAAGAAATTCAACGAATGTTAGCAAGGAGAGGAGGGACCCAATCTTCAAGACTACTAGGGTGTTCTTGAAGCCAGCTCTAATTTAGTGTGTGTGTGTGTGTGTGTGTGTGTGTGTGTGTGTGGTGTGTGCTTGTGTATGTTTATATGTTTTCAAGTGATATTTAAATTTTTTTAACCAACATATTTTATTAAACACCAAGATTTCATTATCCATTCTAGATATTTGGTTTAAAAAATTTTTACAGAGTCTAAAATTTGAAAACATTTCCACAATGCCATTATTTCAGATCATTAATAAAATATTAAATATGGATATACAAATTTATTTAAATATACTGGTTTTGCCCTCTATTAGGAAGATATGTGCCATTAACTGATAAAAGTCATACTTTAACATTTGACATTTTGATTTGACACTACACAGAAATGAGAGATGAATATAAGCATTTTTCACAATGTATAATTAATTCAAACAAAGAAATTACTCAAGTGACAGAGATGAGAAGAAATTTTCAAGTCAGTGTCACAAGTAGAAGCTGAAGTCCTGGGATTCTATTTGGTAAGGAGGTTAAAATAATATATAGACCTTAATGACTGAAGTTTTGCATTTTAGCATCTAAATGGGTACTGGAAGTAGGGCTTCAACAAATACAGAACCTGTAAAATCGAGTTTACCTGTGAAAGGAGGACTAGCTAAAGTTTGCCACCAGTCTAAGTACGTAGTATGGAGTACTGTTATTTCAGAGTTATCTTCAATAAATTGAAAACTTAATCCATTGTGAAACTGTGAGATTGACTTAATTTGTGAGACACAACCCTAAGTCAAGGAATTAACCTAGGTGCCAGCAAAAGCAAAAATAGTAATTTGTAATCGTATACCATCTCAAAATGTTATTTAGGTTTTATTGGTTTATTGAGAAGAGACAACTCATTAGGAAAACACATTTTATTTTTAATAATTGTCTCTGATCGCAGTCTGGAGATACCCAATCCTGTGTCTCTGACTGAGATTAGCCTATTAGCTTCTAGAGTTGCAACCATATAAATGGATGCTGCTTTGTGGAACACATTAATTGGTTCCTCAGGGTCCTACGAGTGTCTTTCCCTTGTTTGATTTGGAAATCTGAACCCCTGGTTCTAACTTCTTCCTTTTCTCTTTAGCTCTTGCCATAGTTAGTGGCCCACAACTTCGTGTTTACCAAAAAGACAACTGATGTCTTTAGAAAATTGTGAGAAACTCACATTCTGTAATTTTTCCTGTTCTTGTTTCTACCTTGGGTTTTCCTGGCCAAATAAAGAGTTTTGCTAAGTTTAGCTGAGAAATACTCATACCTGACTTAGAGGGAAATAAGTGGCTTCGATAACTGCAAGTTGTTTTAGTGATCCTCTTTCTTTTGCCTATTCCTGTCTGCAGGAAAGGAAAATATTGCATTTCTTCCACAGGGAGGAGTGTGTGAAGAGAGAAAATACTTTTCGCTGTGAATGTGCATCCCACAAAAATACACCTTTTTCTAACTTTCATCTTGTACTGAATTAAGAGTGAGGGTGGTAGTTCTGGTTTTGCAGGAGAATTGCCTTTCAGCAAACCTTTCACGGGTAGGTGACATGAAGAGCTGAAAAATCATTGTATTGAGACTTGGGATGCTTAGTGCTTTTCTCTCATCTAGGAGGCTCAGCATCCATTTCTGGTACCCAGGACCAAATAACATTTTGTTATAACAGAGTAGAAATAAAATTTAAAAATATTCAGAAAATTTAGAATTGAAAATAGTAATTAGTATTATTATTCACAGAATCTAAAGGAAACATCAAATTATGCACTTTGAAAAAGAAGGAGAGGGAACAATGAATAGGATGCAAAATTAAAGAAATTGATTAAAGTGTGGATTAACATCTCTGCAAAGAAATGAATTAACCTGTAGATGAATCTAAATAAACAACGAATGTCAGAAGCAATAATAAAAATAATGGTGATGACTAATTTTGAGCGCTTTAAAAAAAAGATGGAGCTCAACTTGAATGAAAAAAATCAGAGATAAATGACTAGAGTTAAAGCTCAACTTGCATGAAAAAATCAGAGATGAATGACTGGAGTTAAAGCTTTCTCAAATCGGATTTTCTTGAGGGAGCTAGTGATAGTGATTAAATTTTCACTCTGTTAGGTCAAGAATGCATGTAACATATTTAAGGATAAACTCTATAGAAGAGCAATAGAATTTAAAACAAACACAAACTAATAAAAGATTCAGTTTTAATAAAGGAAAGAGCAATAAGTAAATTTTAAAAAGGTATTCCAAGCACTTGGGAGTTGAAAAAACAAGTAAATAAAAACCAGGAGACATAAAATAAAATACAAAATGAGGTATTAAAAACATAAATGCTAATGATAAATTTACCTCTTAAAAGATAGGTAATTTCAAATTAAATTTTTAAAATCCAGTTGTGACCAGGTACAGTAACCCATGCGTGTAATCTCAGCAGTTTGGGCAGCCAAGGCAGGAAGACTGCTTAACCCAGGAGTTTGAGACCAGCCTGGGCAATATAGTGAGACCTCATCTCTACAAAAAGATATAAAAATTAGCCAAGTGTGGTGGCGCATGCCTGTAGTCCTAGCTATTCAGGATGCTGAGGTGGGAGCATTTCTTGAGCCCAGAAGGTGGAGGTTGCAGTGAGCCGTGATTATGCCACTGTATTCCAGTCCAGGTGACAGAATGAGACCTATTTTTTTTTTTAAATCTAGTTACATGCCGTTTATGAGAAATACACCTACACATGATCATAATGAAAAGATGAAAATAGTGAAATGTGAAAACATATGCGGGCAAAGATGAACCCAACAACTATTTTGCAATATTAATGAAAGGCAAAATAGGCCTTGAAACAAAAAGGACTTTAAGGAAAAGTGATGCTCTAATTCATTAAAAAATACAGCAATCCTGAATACCTATATGTTAAAAGCAAATAATATCCTGAAAAAATGCATAAAGTAAAAATCAATAGTATTAAAGTTGAAATGGACAAATTATCAATTGTAGTGGGAGATTTTGACATAATTTTCATAAAATGACAGGCTGCATATATAGAACACTATGAACAATAAGTAGGTGAAGCAAATTGTTTTCAAACACCCACAAAGTATTTTAAAAATTTATTTGAAAAGTTTATGTACCATAAATTTGCTCTTTTTTCATGTAGAGTTCTTGCAATTTTCTTTTGCCTTTTCTAGAAAATAATATACATGGAATTACTCTGTATATTAACTTTGGAAAAAGGTTTATTTCTCTTAGAATAATAGAGTTAAGATTCATTCATTTCTTGCATGCATCAATACTTTATTCCTTCTTATTGCTGTATAGTATTTCATTATATGAATGCATCACATTTATTTATCTAGTCCCCAAGTGAGGGACATTTGTGTTGTTTCCAGTTTCTGATGAAACTAACACATTTGTTTTAAAATTACCATATTTGTGTGAATGTGGGTTTTTATCACACTTAGGTAAATGCTAAAATGTAGGGTTATTGAGCTATATGCTAAGTGTATGTTTGACTTTATAAGGCATTGTTTTCTAGAGTGGCTGTGCCATTTTGCATTCTCTTCAGCTATGTATGAGAGCTTCTGTTGGTTTGCATCTCTGCTAGCACTTGGCATTGTCAGTTTTTTTGTGTGTTTTCTTTTATAGGCATTCTAATAGATACGTAATTGTAATTTTCATTTAAATAAAGTAAAAGATAATTTAATATTATCTTTTAAATATATTACTGGATTCAGATTTTTGAGGATCTTTTTTGTTTATGTTCATGAGAAATAGTGCATTGTAGTTTACTTTTCTTGTAATTTTTTTTGTTGATTTTGGTATCAAGGTAATCCTGGCTTCATAAAATGAGTTGGGAAATATATACCCCTCAGCCTCAGCTTCCTTTTCTGGAAGAAATTATGTGAAATTAGTATTATTTCTTTGTTAAATATTTAGAAAATTTACCATCTGGGATTAGAGTTTTTATTTTTGGAAGTTTTTAAATAAAATATTTAATTTTCTACTAGATGAAGATATAGACAATTTACTATTTAGTGAGTTTTGGTAATTTACATTTTTCAAGGAAGTGGTCTATCACATTTAAGCTGTTTAAATCATGGGCATAGAGTTGTTGGTACTATTAGTCTTTTAATATCTGTGGAGTCTGTGGGAGTACATGTCTTTCATTCCTTACATAGTTAATTTTTGTTTTCATTTATTTCAAAATATTTTTCAAGTTCCCACTCTACTACTTGTTTGACTCATGGTTTATTTAATTTTCAAATATTTAGGTGCTTTACAGATTTTTTTCTGTTACTCGTGTTTGGAAAATATAATGTATAATATATACAAAATATAATTTGATTTTTTCTGAATTTGTTGAGGTGTTTTATGGTCTATGTTGGTGAATGTTCCATGTGCACTAGAGGAGAATATGCATTCTTCTACTAGTGGGCAAGAGTGTTCTACAAATGTCAATTAGGTCAAGTTGGTTGATAGTGTTGTTCATGCCTTCTGTGTCCTTACTGATTTTCTATCTACTTGCTCTCTCATGTCCATTACATTTACATACATTGGAACCTTTCTAGAAATGTTATAAAATTTGATTTCAAAAGTCATATATATTTTTATAAACTGAGAGGAGAAAAATATTAAATTATATTTATTCAGATACCCAGCCATTTCTTTTGCTTTATCCTCATTCTTAAGGTTACAAGTTTCCCTTTGTTATAATTTCCCTTAAGTCTTGTTTGGGTTTAAACTATTTTTCTGAACTTCTTGAATTTTTTCTGTAAATTTATATTTTTCACTGAACTTGGAGGAAGTTTTTCATCCACTATATCTTCAAATATTTTTCTTCACCAATCAGTTTTTCCCTTTACTTCATAGATGCCAATGACACCACTACTAGATTTTTTGAATCTTGTTATTATATTATCTACAGGCCCTAGAGGCTCTGGCCATTTTCATTTTCAATCTTTTCTCTCTGTTATTTAGACTAGATAATTTTTATTGATCAATTTTTAAGTTTACTGACTTTTTCCTCTGTCATCTCTATTCCTTATTGAACCTGTCTAGGAAATTTTAAAATTTCAAGTGTTGTGTTGTATTTTTTACTTTTTAAATGTCCAGTTTTTCCCTTTTTTTTTTTTTTCCAGTAGTTTCTATTGCTCTGTTAAGAACGTCTTTATTTCCATTAATTTCAAGAGCGTTCACCTTTGCCTCACGGAGCATGGTTATCATAGCTACAATAAAGTCTTTTTCCAACATCTGGATCATCTTAGATTTGACATTTGTTGATTGTTGTTTCAGTGGAAAACAGGTCCAATTTTTTTTTTATTATTTGTATGTTGAGCAATTTTGCATTGCATCTTCAAAGTTTTGAGTAATGTCTTGTGAGAGTCTGCATCTTGTTAAAATCTTCTGAAGATTTTTTTGTTTACTAATAAATCCAGTTGGGTTCAGACCATGAGTTCTATCTTGCCTTCCACTGGTGCTAGTTCGAATGTCAGTTCAGGGTTTAAAGTCTTTATTGTTATCTGAAACAGTCAGGGATTAGTATAAGACTTTGGAGCTGATTCACAGACAATTCTTAAAGCTTTTGCTATGCTGCTTTGGATGTGTTCCATTCAGGCAGAGTTTGGGGGTACACCAGGGAATTTTCTTCTTCACTTCTTATTTATTTATTTTTATTTTTATTATTTCTTTTGGAGGTGTTGAGACCTGCTTGATTTATTCCGATTATTTAATAAACAATTATACAATTGTGGTCCCAAACTGTGCAAAGTGAGCCTTCAACTGCAGCTGAGGAGAGGGCAGGAATGATATACCTGGGGACGGTGGTGAGTCAGGAATGACGGGAAGGTGGCCATGATCAGGGAAGCCTCCTTCCCAGGGCCAGGGACAGGGGAGTGGCCTGAGGAGCAGGACCCAAGGGTAGCCCAGGGCCGGGGAAGTGGGCAGAGACCTCCTGTTGGCCTAGGTCAAGAGCTCAGAAGTGCCACATGGCTGAGGGGTTAGTGGCCCGGGAAGTGCCAGAGGCAGGGCCAGGAGAGCACCATTTCCTCGGGGGCTGGGGGCAGGGAGGTGCCCTACAGGAGAAGCCAGGAGGGGCCTCTTGTCCCTGTGGTGGGGGCCGGGCTGGAGCAGGCTGCAGCAAGAAAGACCTGAGGCATGCACAGGGCCTGAGAGCCTGGCTGGCTGGGCTGGTGTGTGTGTGTTGGGGGGTTCCCAGGGCACTCTGGCCCAGGGAGCAGTCCTGACTCTGCAGGCGATGCCCAGCAAGAGGCTGCAGACCCCTCAGAACTTCCCCTCCTTTCTCCCTGGAAAGGAGCTGGGGAACCTATAGTGCAAGTCTGTGGACCACTCAGTTATGGAGGGAGGCTGTGCCTGAAAGTGGACACTGCGGTGCGCCCCTTCCACCACCTTGGCCTCCACTGCTGTCCTCAGTACAGCCGCTTCTCCTAAGAGTGCAGGCCATGGACGCTGCCCTTGATCTGGGCCGACATGGTCTGCTTCTCAAAATTCAGTTCTCCTGAGTACATCATGGACTGAAGGACAGACAGGCTGCGGCCCGATATCCTGGCAGCCGGGCTGGATGCCCGCTATGAGGTAGGACACGAACTTATGAATGGATCCTTTGTCCTGGATGGAGCCCAAGACACCCTGCGCGATCTTCACCTTATTCCCCTTGCTGACGTATCATTTCTGGCTGCTGCTGCTCTTCTCCATGGCATCCAGTGAGCCCATGCCCTGGTACTTCTTGAGCTGCACCCCATCTGAGAAGAAATACTCGCCGGGGTCCTACGTGGTGGTGGCCAGCAGGGAGCCCATCATCACTGTGGAGGCTCCAAGGGCCAGGGCCTTAACCACGTGCCCCACGGTCTAGATGCCGCCATCGGCTATGATGGACACACCAAAGCACAGGGCATACTCGGCCACCTTGTACAATGCAGTGCCCTGGGGACCACCGCAGGCCATCACTTCCTGGGTGATGCAGATGGAGCCGCAGCCCATACCTATGCGCAGCCCGTCCACCGCAGCGTCAATCAGGTTTTTGGCCTGGGCGGCTGTCATCCCAATCACCTGGAGGTGGGGGTACTTCTGTTTGATGTAATGCACCGTGGCAATCTGATACACCGAGTTCCCTTGGGACGAGTCCAAGACTACGACGTCTACCCCCGCCTGGGTGAGCAAGTCCAGGCGGTATTTGTCATCCTCAGGGGTGCCCACAGCTGCCCCGCGCAGTAGCTGCTTGTGGGAATCCTTGGAGGCCAGAGGGTAGTCTCTGTTCTTCTTCAGGTCGGTGCAGGTGATCATGGCCACCAGCTCATCGGATCATTGACGAAAGACAGCTTCCCTTTCTTGCTATGCTGCAGGATCTCATTTGCCTCTTTCAACATCAGGCCTGCTGGAGCCAACACTGAGGAGGGTGGTGTGGTCCTCCTCAGCAAGAAAGTTGATGTCTCTGGAGGTGACAATGCCCACCAGCTTGCTGCCTATGGTGCCCGTCTCAGTGATGGGGATGCCAGAGAAGCCATGCCGCATCTTGGCGTCCAACACATCACCCACAGTGTGCGAGGGGGTCAGCACCACCGGGTCCGTGATGAAGCCCTGTTCAAACTTCTTGACCTTCCGCACCTCCTTGGCCTGGAACTCTGGGGTGCAGTTGTGGTGAATGAAACCAATACCTCCCATCAGAGCCACTGCAATGGCTATGTCGGCCTGTCACAGTGTCCGTGGGGGAGGAAATCAGCGGAGTCTTCAGCGTGATCTTCCGGGTCAGGGCTGAGGTCAGGTCCGCCTCATCAGCTATGAAGTCTGTGAATCCTGGGAGAATCAGGAAGTCGTCGTAGGTGAGGCAGTCGGCGCTGGCAAAGAGCTGCTGCGCGGGGAGCCAGTTATCGGGCACATAGTCGGTGCCGCCCCTGATCAGGTAGTCCGTCATGCTGCCGCGAAACCCTGCGACATCCGCGCGCAGCCGCCTGCTGCTGCTGCCCCCGCGCTGCGGCCATGCTGCCGCTGCGAGCCGGGCGGGCCCGCTTCTCTCTCTCTCTCTTTTTTTCTTTTTAAATAATTTTCTCTCTCAGAGTCTGTCTCTCAGGGTCCTCTTTTCCCAGTCCCTCTGGCCAGGAGTCTTCTAAGTTTTCCACACAGTTGCACAGTTCTGTGTTACTGGATATACCCGGGGGATGAAGTAATGAAAGAAAAGACTGAAAATAAAAATGGGAATTCCTTCCACAGTTTTTACACACAGAGGCCCCTAGAGGCCCATTTTCCTGGTTCCTCTGTCCAGAAAGATGGATTTCTAGGGCTTACATTCATGCTGCTGCCTCTACATGCACTGAAGCTGGTCAATGAAGCTGGCCTTGGGGCAGAGGGAGAGAAAAACACATTGGGATTTCACCTTCAACCTCCACTTTCCACCTCTCAGGGTCCCAGTTTCTTAGTACTCTGACAGAAAACCAGGGTTTTCTCAAAGTTTTTGCTGTCTGTTCCCGTCACATTGTTCCCTGATTTGGCCCATCCTTAAGTCAAGACCAGATGATCTTGAAGGAAAATATCCTAGGAAACTCACTATTGGCATACTGGTCATTTTTTGAGTTTTGATGTCGCTCCTCAACCTTCTTGCTATTATTTTGTTTCGGAATCATCCTCAGGTAAGTGTTTTAGTATTTTGTCCTGAATTTTTAATTGTAATGAGTGAAAGAGAAAGATTCTAGCAGGCTTACTTCATCTTGGCTGACACCTGAAGTCCATCCATAGGATATATTTTTAAATTGTTCATGTACTTGGCCACAAAGAAAGTCTCTAAGAGTTGGTAACACACAAAACATGTTCTCTGAAAACATTGCAATAAAATTAGTAAAGAATGCCAAAATGTGCTTTTCCAAATATTTTATAACTTAAAGCAGAAATTATATTGCAATTTATAAACTATTTAGATCTGAAAAACAAGAGAAGCACAACTGATAGACTACAACAAAAAGTATACTCACAGGAAAAATGTTAACCTTAAATGTCTGTACTAGGACAAAACAATTGGAAAATTATTAGCTAAATATTGAACTGAGCAATGTTTAAGTGAAGAAGTTAGAAAAATAGTAAATCTTAAGAAGGTAGAAAGAAGTAATAATAACAGAAATAAAGGAATTTAGAAAACCAAGCCACAATAGGGAGATTCAGCATAGAATAAAGTATGTTTTTAGAAAAGATAAAAAACTTACACAAACCTCTAACAACATTAATCAAGAAAAACCAAAAATAGTCTACATTTTCATATTAAATTATTGAATAGTAAATTATGTATTTATAATATTTAATATAAAAATATAGATGTAATGGAATATTTCCTAGAGAATTAAACCTTATTAAAATCGATCCAGGAAGATATTTTAAAACTGAATACACTTACATCCATTAGGGAAATGCAATCAGTTGGGAAAAAAAAAAGGAGTCCTAGTTATTGACATGCTTTTATCAAACTATCAGGCAATACGTAACTATTAACTTTTAAATTTTTCTAGAGAACAGATAATGTGTTCCTGGTCAGACACTTACTAACTGTATTCCTAGGTAAATGCTTAACACTCTCACTGGCTGAATTAGGATAATGACCAGAGTACCTACCACATAGAACTGTGATGATTAAATGGCAAAAACAAAAGAGGTATGCTAAGAGCACTGACTGACATATAGTAAGTGCAAAATAAGTGTTAGCTATTCTTTTCTTCTTATTATTATGGTACCAAAACCAGAAAAGGTTAGTGCTTAAAAGAAATTCTTTAGACCAGTATTACTTAATATAGATGTAAAGATACTAAGTAACACATTAGCTAACTAGATTCAGCAAAATATTAAAAATGCATCATGGCCAAATAATGTGTATTCTAGGATTTCAAGGATGACTTAATATTAAAAATTTTGTTAATCTTAATATATTACTATGTTAACAGATTAAAAGAGAAAAAGTTTATGATTGATTCAGTAGATTCAGAAAACTCATGCAATAAATGCAGCACCCATTTGTAATGAAAACTTTTCACAAACTGGAAAAAGGAAGGTACTTGCCCACTTACCAAAGTGTATCTAAACCTGTAGCAAATACTATTAATGGTGAAACCTTACAAGATCTCCATTAAAGTAGGGAGCTATGCAAGAATTTTATAGGAGTTCGTAATTAATGCAATAAGACAAGGATAACGAGTAAGAAGAATGAGAATTGGCATGGGAGAAACTAAATTTCATTATTTGCATATGATGTAATTATGTATATATAAAATCTGAGATGGCTTATAAATGAATTATTGGCACTAATAAGAGGTCAGCATGTTCCTGGATATAGAATGAATATATAAAAATCATTGACATTCTTATTTATTCCCCATATGCTTAAACTGTTACAGAAACTAAGATCAAATTCATAAGAGGTACAAAAACTAAAAGGTACCTGAATATTTACTGAAGGATATGAGAGAATGCCAAAAAACTGGATATTAATTGATGGGAAAAGTTAATACTGTTAGGAAATAAATTCTCCTCCAATTAATTTACAAACCCTATATAGTATCAGTTAAACTAACTCTAAAATTTCTTTGGAATGTGAAAGGATCAGGAATATCTAAGCCTTTTTTTTAGTGAGAAAGGAGAAGACATTCTTTGCAGATATGAGGAGAAATTGTAAAAGTGTAAGTATTCAGCTGTCTTACTATTTGTACAGGCTAGACAAACCAACTAATGGAAAGGAACAAAGAACCCAGACAAAGACTTATGCATATGTAAGAACTCAGTTCAGGCATTATTAATTGGTTGTGAAATAACAAAGTTTTAAATAAATGGTTCCAGGTAAAATTAATTATCCTTATTAAAAATTTACAATTCATAACACATTAAAATAAATTCCAGATAGATTAAAGACCCCAATATGAGAAAAAATTTATAAAGATTTTGGAAGGAAATATAGGAGAATCCCATATTTTAAAGAGGATGATAATAAGCACAAAAGTTTAAAGAAAATTATTGATAACCTTGACCTTATTAAAATGTAGAGCTCTGTAATACAGGAGACATTGAAGAAAGTTAATAAAAAATAATAATTGAAGAAAAGCAATTTATGACATTTGTAACAACAAAATATTGGTATCTTACTATAGTAAAAAAGTCTTCTGAAAATGAATATAAGCATAAGACAAATTACCTAACTGAAAATGGGGTAAATCAAACAAACTGAAGATTCTATTTAAAAAAGAAGCTGGAAAGATAGACAGCTGAAAAGATCTTTAATCTGAATAGTTGAGGGAGCATGCTAATGGATTTGAAAATGGAATACCATTTCACAGTCACCACTGGCAGATCTCTGACAACTAAAACGTCAACAATACTTAGCTTTTGGAGGTGTGGAGAAACAATCTCTCATATGCTCTCAGTGGCTGTGTAAATGAGTCAACTACTTTGGAAAAACACTTAGATAATATCAAGGAAAGTGGACTGTGAGTATAGTAGATATCCCAGAAATTCCATTTCTAGGTGGATGCTCTACTCTCTTTTATGTGCATAAGAAAACATGTACAAGATTATTCCTTGTAGCACTGTTGTTAAAAGAAAAAAGTGGGATACCATCTAAATATTTATCAAAAAAGAAACAAGTAATTTATCATATATTTAGTAGACTACCATCTGGCAGTTAAATTAAATGAACTAGATCTACATGAATCATCTTTGGTACATTTTGAAACCATAAGGTTAAATTAAAAATTAATTGCCAGGCATGGTGGCTCACACCTGTAATCCCAGCACTTTAGGAGGCCAAGGCAGGTGGATCGCTTGAGCTTAGGAGTTCAAGACCAGCCTGGGCAACATGGCAAAACCCCATCTCTCCAAAAATTAGCTGGGCAGGGTGGCGCACCCCTGTAGTCCCAGCAACTTGAAAGGCTGAGGTGGGAGGATCACTTCAGTCTGAGAGGGGGAGGTTGCAGTGAGCTGAGATTGCTCTACTACATTTCTGCCTGCGTGACAGAGTAAGAGACTGTCTCAAATAAATAAATAAATAATAAATAAATAATTGGGCCGAGTGCAGTGGCTCACGCCTGTAATCCCAGCACTTTGGGAGGTCAAGGTGGGTGGATCAGGAGGTCAGGAGATCTAGACCAACCTGGCCAATATGGTGAAACCCCGTCTCTACTAAAAATACAAAAATTCGCCCTGAGTGGTGGCGTGTGCCTGTAGTCCCAGCTATACTCAGGAGGCTGAGGCAGAAGAATCGCTTGAACCCAGGAGGCGGAGGTTGCAGTGAGCTGAGTTCATGCCACTGCACTCCAGCCTGGGCGACAGAGGAAGACTCGGTCTCAAAATACATACATACATACATACATAATTGAGCTGCAAATATGTATTCATACAAAATTAAAAATAATGTAAAATGATCCCTATAATTTTGCTGGCAAAATTTTATGTGGTTAAGAGCAATAAAAATCAACATAGGAAGGATATATATTCTATCGAGATATTAGTCATGTCTGGAAACGGAGGGTGTCAGGTAGAAGGGGATGAGTAATTCAGGTAAAAGGACTAGAGAAGGAAGTGAGAGGGGTTTTCTCTGTATCTGTCATTTTTCATTTTTTTTCCCAAAAGTTTCTGAAACAGTTAAAAATTTAACATTTTTTAGATCCGAGTGTTAGGTACAAACTTATTTTTAAGTGTTTGAAAGATTTCATAATAAAGAAGAAAAAATGTAAAAATTAATTAACAAAAGAAGATACAACCACTTTGTTTTCTCTGCTGAGTGATGCACAGCTGTATTAGCTGTAGTGTTGAGCAGCAGAGCTTCACATTTCTGCTGACTTTACATGTGAACTTGAGCTGAGCCTCACAGAGGGAATGTGTAAGCTAGAGAAGTCAAAGTCAAGAGGGAGAGAGGATACTGCTATGACTAATTATTATTATTTTTTTAAGTAACCACAAGATTATCCACACAAACTCATGTAACTATGAGCCTTTTATAGAAATTGACATATTTTGCTATTATTTTTTATACTTCTTTTCTCCTCTGGAAAAGGGGGGAAAGTGCTGGCAAAGTAAATTTTGGTGAAACTGCTGTTCTTTGTTTCCTTGAAAGCCATATGCTAACATATAGTCATAGGGAATAGTGTTGCTTTCTCTTCCAGAATTAGTTTATCTGGTATAATTTAAGGTATATAACCCAGGGAACATATTGGTGCTGGATTTAAATCTTTGGATTTTTTCTAGTTTCTCTGTGTATGTTTGATTTTGAGAGTTTTAAAAATTTAGTGCTAAATTGCATTGACTAGTACTACAGAATAAAATTGTAGTTTTTGCCAGGTAATCTCTTCCTCCCACCCCTAATACCACACATGCATACACACACAGTTTTTTTCCCGTCAATTTTTGTTTCATTTTAAATAAAATTAAGGGATTATTTATAAAAATTAGGCACATATTAGCAATTCAGATCAATTTAAAAAGTTAAAATGGTTTTGTATGTCAACCTGAAGCAATGATTTTAAAAAGTAATATAATTTCATTATATGACAATATTAAATAATTCCTCTGGTTGTGAGAAGCAAAGTTAGGGTTAGCTGGTGCAGTGATTAATTTTATGTGTCAACTTGGTTAGGCTATAGTGTCCCATTATGTGGTCAAACACCAATCTAGACATTTTTGTGAAGGTGGTTTTTAGATGTGATTGATAGCTAATTAATAGACTTTGGGTACAGCAGATTACCCTCCAAAATGTGGGTGGGCCTCATCCCATTAGTTGAGGCCTTAAGAACAAAGACAGTGATTTTCCAAAGAAGGAATTCTTCTCTATAATATAGAAATCCTGCCTGGGTTTCCAGCCTGTGGTCCTGTAGAACTTGGACTCAGGACTGCAACAGCAACTCTCATTCGACTATACGTGCTGGCCTGGCCTATATAGTTTGTACTTGCCAGCCCTCACAATTGCATGTTACAATTCCTTAAAATCAATCAATTTCTCTGCCTCTTTCTCTGCCTCTCTATCTCTATCTATAGACATGAATATATCTATAAAGATATCTAGATAGCTATTTATCCTATCTTATCTATCTATCTATCTATCTATCTATCTATCTATCATCTTTCTATCACCTATCTCTATCTATCTATCTATCTATCTATCTATCTATCTATCTATCTATATCTAGATACATAGACACCTCTCTCAATCCCTTCCCCCTTCTTCATTTTATTAGTTCAGTTTTTTTTCTAGAGAACCCTAATATAGTTGGCTATTAGCCAGTTGAAATTAGTCATCATCAGTATTAGATTTTTCCAACTATTGTAACATATTCTAGGTATACAAACTTTTGCAAACACCTAGAACAGTTTTTCTTCCCACAGGACAAATGAGCTTATTTGGGAATATGCAGGGTGTTGCAATCTAGGATATGCAGCCTATGATGCATCATAGGTATACCCTTGGGGTAGGAACTTCTTTGTCTTCATGTAAAGATGACTATGTAAGCAGCCTTGAAAAAAGGTGCATAGGTCACTGAAGCTCATTATAGGAGTTGGTGTTTGTTCATGGGTAGAAACAACCTTGCCAGGTAAGTATTCTTGTGCAGATGGCTAATCTGGAACACTGGTCTTGAGGAATGCCATGTGATAAGTCCTGTTACAGTCATGTGTGCATAATAGCTCCTCCTTATGCTTCCTGCCTCCATTTTGTTAGGGTTTTGACATGAGTCACTCCATTTTGATACTGGCAACTTTCACAGGCTCAACTCTGAATACAACGAGGACAAGAGGGGATTTAGGGCCACGGAGCAGAGTAAAGGGGTCAGTGGATGAAAAAATTACTAAGAGGTGACATTAAAGTTAGGGAGATTCTTGTTGAATTGCCTTAACAGGATTCTTGGTAAAGGCAGGCTACGATGATAAGATAGCAAGGATAGGGAATAAGGAATTTAACCAGATTTAGACGGCGATCAGGGTGGGAGGATGACAGCAGAATTTCTTGCTAAGACTGGGCTGGGAAGGCTTAGTTGACAAGAGGCCTCAGAGAAGCCTGACTAAAGTTTGGTCAAGGAGAGTTTCTGTCACGTTTAATGGGTCTGAGATCTCAAATGCACATCTTAATGCAACCTGTAACCCAGGTAACCATATTTAAGTGGACACTTCTGATTTTGATAAGGGTTAAATACTTATGAGGTCTCTGTTAGGCCTGCCCCATATCTTTTACACCTGCTTCTTTCCTGTAAAGGCCAAGAGGGAGATTGGGCATCAACACAGCCCTAGGGCTGCCCTGGCTTTATTTCAAGAGTTTACAGCTATTCTGGAAGCTGAGGTAGGAGGAATGCTTGAGCCCAGGAGTTTGAGGCTTCAGTGAGTTATGATTATGCCACTGCACTCCAGCCAGAGTGAGAGATTGAGATCCTGTCTCACAGAAACAAAGAGTTTAAATTGCTGTAAGATTGGTGAACAGACCATCTCCATACGTGCTTGGGTCACATGCTCATTCAGCCCCACTCGGTGCTTCTGAACAAAGCTGCCCTTTCCACTCTTATCTCAGCCTCCTAGTATGAATGGCATCCCCTTCCCCTCTCTGCACACACCCTTTTCTGCACACTCCCCTCTCCGCACACTCCCCTCTCTGCACACACTCCTCTCTCTGTCCCATCCAGGCCCAGCGCCCCCCAATTAAGGGGCTATGCTCCCTGTGCATCCGGGCTTGCATCAGAACCATGTCTAGGACAGTTTTTTTAATGCCAAAAATAATTGAACTCCATTTACTGCACTGACTGGAAAACAGTTGCCCATATTTGGGATTCGAAGTACACAAGCAATTACTAAGGCCTAGACTGAATCCCTCTATGTGACCCTCTCCCTGTAGCTTTCCACCCTTCCATGACAAAGAGACAAGAGGAAGCCCTGTGTCCAGAAGGATGTCCTGGTGAAACAGCTGTAAGGAACAGGAACATGTAGTAGCATGTATAAGGCTGTTTTACAGAGTTGGAAGGGACAAGAAAACAGAAAAGTGAAGCGGAAAGTGAGTCCTTGGTATGCTGGCTATTAATCATCAACATAGTAAGAGAGAAACAATTTTCTAATTTCTGTAGGACCTGGACATAAAATAGTGTGGCTTCCACACATGGATAATTCAATCTGTGTGTACTGAAGTAGGAGTGAAAAAAAAGAAAGCTTTGAACCCACTGTAGGAAGAAGGAGGATGTTAACAACTCCACCCTTTCCTCTGCCTTGTGCTTAAATCTTTCTTTGTGTTCTATTGTGTGATCTGGACACTTGGGAGATAATTTTTTCTGGAAAGAGCAACTGGGCAACTAGAATGTTTGCAGAGGGGAGTTGAATAATTAAAAATTTTAAATGGCAGACACATGATTTACTTGGGTTTCCTACACACCCAGTTCTGCCAATAAATAGATGAGATCAGTTTTTTCATCTGTGAAATAAAGGAGTTGGATGTCTTCACTAGATGATCTCTACAGTCTCTTACAGTTTAAAAATTTTATGAAAAAGTACAATGCAGAGAAAAAACAGTTAAGGTCTCTTACTCTCCTCTCAACCACAGGACAACCAGGTTTACAATTTGGTTTATTATTTCCGTATGAAGAGTGGTTGTTACACAAAGAAAGAAAAGAAAGAGAATTTATTTTATAAACTAAATATACAAAGCACTACTGAAAATAGACTGTGGATACAGCCAGAAGTTTAATAACAGTACTTACCTGTAGTTTTAGCTTTTCAGAAATAAAGCGAAGTTCATATTAGTTAAAAGAGATCCTGGCAAAATATTTAATCTTAATAGGGGGAATATAAAAAGTTATTTTAAGTTGTATTTTCTGCCTGTACTATTTTTGAAAACTATTTTTTATGAGCCTTATTTTTTCATCTTTAAAATCGGAATAACAATTTCCTAATTAGGTGCTTATAAACATTAAATGAAGTATTATATGTGAAACTCCCTAATATATCCAATGCTGACTCTTAGCTTGCAAACATTCTCTTCCTTTCTTCTTTGGTATTGCTCATCTTGATGATCTATTCATCAGTATTTCTCTGTTGCCAAGCTGGAAAGCTAGAGTGACCATAAATCAATGCTTTTCAAACTGTGGTGATATAATCAATTTACGCAGACAGTATTTTAAAATAGAAACAATGGAATATAAAAAATTAGAGACCATTGCAAATACAACGGTACAAATTGCAATAATACTAAGCAAAGATATGTATTATTTTGTAAAACTTTGTTGATTAAAGAGTATGTTTGTGTATGGGGAGGCTCAGGAGAGGGAAGGTCTTTTGATATAGAATGCATTTCTTTTTACAGTAAAAATGTCTGAGAAACACTATCCTAAGATATGCTGTGTCTCTCCTATGTGCAATTGTTCTCCAGCTTATCAATTTTATCTTCTGAAGAAACTTCGGATCTTTACCCCTTTCTATTTTCTGCCATTGCCTTAGTGTAAGCCTTAATAATTTTAGTTTCCTTGTCGTCAAAATTTTTCACACTCCAAACTGCTACTCGAGATCTTCCTAATAAAATTTATATCTAAACAGGTGAACCCTACAGACAGACGCTATTTTTAGAGTGAAGGGTCAGTGTTTAATAACCATTACACGTATTGGGGGTGTTTCAAATATACGGTTGTAAAATAAACTAATACCTCAGACACTTCCTGAGTTCCCCTCATGCCTTTCTCAGTTTCAAATTTTGTTCCAGCCTCAGCCTGTGGAACAGTTAGATCCTTGCAGAATTCTGTAACTCTCTGCAGTGACAATTACTCATCTCTAGTATGCATCCTTTGCTGACTGTCTAGCTGACTTAGTGCAGGGCAGTAGAGCAGAATCATCTTTTAAAACTGTAAGTCAGACCACTTCGCTCCTCAGTCTAAGCCCTTCGGTGGCTTCACTTGCTGGCTCCACTCCAAATCTACCTCCTCACACTGGCCTACAGGTCCCCATATGATTGATTCCTCATGTCCTTATCTCTTATTTATCAGCTCACCCTTCTCTTTCCCTTGATCACCATTCCTCTGTTGGAGATAATGCCTCTGTATTTTTATTATTATTGTTCTGGATTGAGACTTGAAAATGAACCCATGTCTGACTCAGGATGAGAATATTTGGGAAGGGAGAAGCTGAGTCTTGCTTACTTCTGTGATTTTTCACAGTCAATGGATGGGGTCAGGCCCACTTAGTGGGTTAGGATTCAGTCAACTGATTGAGTATGTGTTCAGCTGTCTGGGAGTGGGACAGGTGGTGTAAAGGTATCCTCATGAGCATCCTCCCAAACCCATCTGATAACAAACTGATTCCTGCAAACCACATACCTTATCAGATAGGACTCTGTTGTCAATAAAGTTAATGTAGAATAGTGGCTGAAGCCTGAAGAATAGAATAACAGCTAAGGGAAAAGTAAAGATTCAGAACTCAACAAGCAGTGAAATGTTTATTTACAACCCTGGGTTGGGGGTACATAATCTCATCAACTCAGATAATTAAATGTTATGAAAAAAGATCATAATAACAATAACTGATCTGAGGTAACAAATATACTCCTGACTATGGTTAGAATGTTTGTGTCCCCTCCAAAAGTCATGTTGAAGCTTAATCCCCAATGCAGCAGTATTAAGAGGTGTGGCCTTTAGGAGATGATTAGGTCATAAGGGCTCCACCCTCATGAATGGATTAATGTTTTTTAAAAGGGCTGAAGGGAACTAACTCAATCCCTTTTCTGCCCTTTCATCCCTTCTGCCATGTGAGGAAGCAGTGTTCATGGCTCCATCTTGGAAGGAGAGACTGAGCCCTCACTAGACACCAAACCTGCTCATGCCTTGTTACTAAATTTCCCAGCCTTCAGAACTGCGAAAAATAAATTTCCATTATTTATAACATACCTATTCTTAGGTATTTTCTTATAGCAGATCAAATTAAAACATTCTTTTTGGTCAGGTAAGCATAAACACTTAAATTTAGGGGAAAAAAGTAAATATTTGATGAAGTAGAATAATCTCATAAAATCAATATTTTGGGTTTTTTTTTTTTTTTTGGACAAAGTCTCTGTCACCAGGCTAGAGTGCTGTGGCATGATCCCGGCTCCCTGCAAACTCCGACTCCCTGGTTCAGGCGATTCTCCTGCCTCAGCCTCCTGAGTAGCTGGAATTACAGCTGGAATCACCATGCCCAGCTAATTTTTGTATTTTTAGTAGAGATGGGGTTTCACCATGTTGGCCAGGATGGTCTCAATCTCCTGACCTTGTGATTTGCCTGCCTTGGCCTTCCAAAGTGCTGGGATTACAGGTGTGAGCCACTGTACCCGGCCCAATATTTTGGTTTTTAAACATTTAAAATAATCATGATAATGAGAATCTATACTGATTAAGATATATGAACTATTTGACAGAGTGTAAAAGATCAGAAACACAGACATATTGGCTCTGTCAAAATTTTAATTTGAAATGTGTAGGAGAATTTTATTTGTATATTTAAGAAAAACTGATTTACATTTATATTTGGTTCATTCAATTTACGAAAGTTGCTTAAATACCTAGCAGTAATTTGCTAGTTAGGCATTTGTATTAGTTTTCTAAGTTGCTGTAATAAAGGACCACAGACGGAAGGCTTAAACAACAGAAATGGATTGTTTCACAGTTCTGGAGTCTAGAAGTCTGCAGTCAAGTTGTTGGCCAGGTTGGTTCCTTCTGAGGGCTCTCATGGAGACTCTGTCCCATGCGTTTCTCCAGGCTTCTGGTGGTTTTCTGGCAATCTTTAGTCTTGTCCCTTGACTTGAAGAAGCATCACCTTGATCTCTGCCTCCTTCTTCACATGTTATTATTTCTGTATGTGTTCCTGTGTCCAAATTTTCCCGTTTTATAAAGACACATCAGTCAAATTGGATTAGAAACCCACCCACTCCTATATAATCTTACTTTAACTAAGTGTGTCTGCAGTGACCCTACGTCCAAATAATTTTGCATTCTGAGGTGCTGGGAATTTCTTCAACATATGAATTTCTGAAAGACACAGTTAAACCCATAATAGTGTTTGTTTGACTTATCAGAAGTTTGAATTGTTTTAAAAAATCAGCTATTTTTTTAAATGATTGAGTAAATTTTGCCATTTTTATTTTAAATAGACTTAAGATTTAAAAAATTTGCATTGACATGAAAAATTTAGATTAAAGATTTTTAATTTTAATTAATGAGGTAAAACACAGGCAGTTTTGTGTTTTTTTGGTTTTTGTTTTTGTGTTTGGACAAAAGATATATTATGCAAACACTAACTTAAAAAACTTCCAGTGGTGGACACATGACTGAGGTCTGACTGTTCAGCAGAATCCACTTCCCTAGCTGCAATGATTCGTTCAGTGAGGCACATGTGACCGAAGTCAGTCCAACCAGAGCTAATCTCAGGACGTCCTTGTGCAACTGAAAATAGGGGTTCCCTGTTCCCCTGGGGTTGCTGTCATTAAGAATAGTGTAAACCTGGAGCTGTCAGGGGTCACTATTCAGAATCTGAAAATGAGGCTAATACAAAGGAAAGTGGACTCAAGAAATGAAGAGACTCATGGCCCAAGTGATGTAAGTTGAGCTCCCAGACACTGCTAACACAGGCAATTTTAAATTTTGCTTTCCACACTTACATCTTCCTAGGTATTAAACACTCAACCAACACTGTTTACCAGTCCAAGGTCAGCTCAACATAATACTGTATGCCACGACCTTGGTCACCAATAATTCTTTATGTGCATTCAACTTGTACCTAAAAAATAAAAAACATACTGAGACTTCTAGTTCATTCCATAAAAATCTGAATCAATGTGGGTTTATTTTTATTTCGTGACTAGAACTAATTGAAATAGAAAACTAAGCTAGCTTGAAGTGGCTTATTTTCACATTGGAGACTGGAATATAGAAATTAGACTTTTGCCATTATTATGACATTAAAGCAATCTGGAGTAAATTGCCTTCAAATATACAGAGTTGATAAAGTCAATTTTGGCACAGTTTGTATTATAGGACTGATATAATCATTCTGATTTCCCTGTTTACCAAATACACAAAGATTAATGTTTTTCAAAAACATTATACAATGTTATACAATTTCAAAAAGGTATACAATTTTTCTTTAATAGTTTTTATATATTAAGTATAAAAATTTATTACACCATTTTATTAGTAGATGTTCTAAAGTAAAGAGACGAATCTGATTAAAAACCATATGCCTAGGTTGATGTTATCCCATTAGTACTTTTAAATGTATTTTGTGTCTGTTAAATAGAAAATAGAATACTCATATGGTTTTGCTCTGTGTCCCCACCCAAATATCATCTTGTAGCTCCCGTAATTCCCACATGTGAATTGTGGGAGGGACCTGGTGGGAGATAATTGAATCATGGATCTTTCCTGTGCTGTTTTTGTGATAAGTCACATGAGATCTGATGGTTTTAAAAGTGGGAGTTTCCCTGCACAAGCTCTCTGCCTTGTCTGCTGCCATGTGAGACTTGCCTTTCACCTTCTGCCATGATTGTGAGGTCTCCACAACCACATGGAACTGTAAGTCCATTAAACCTCTCTCTTTTGTAAATTGCCCAGTCTCGGATATGTCTTTATCAACAGTGTAAAAATGGACTAATACAAATACTAAAACTTGGTTCCTAGTCTCTTCACTTATTACCTTCTTTAACCATTAAAAAAAATGTAACTTCAGTACTGAATTAGTGCAATATTTTCACACTAAAAAACCCCCACAAACCCTTCATCTTTAATGTTATTTGCAAGAGCAAAAGAAAATTAAGTACCACAACTAAACAAGTCAAATAAATTTTAATATTAAATATACCTTTTCAAACCTTTTGAAGTGTATTATTGGATATACTTTTTCAAATGTTAGTATTAAATATAGCATTTTAAAACCTGACATACTCCTCCCTGGTATATATGTGTGTGTAAAAGGAGGTAACACTGCCATTGTGTCTCTTTCTCTGTCTCCTCAGGCTGAAAATCAATGAATTTGTTTAAATTGTTGACTAGATTATTATGGCAGCAGAGGTTTATTTTTATTTTTAAAAAATTTATGTGATTGGAATGTGAAGACGTCTATCTCCTTATTTGGAAAGATAAGAATAGGGTCCAGGGGGAACATGTGTTAGTTTGAGTTGTTGATCTGAGGAACTATAAAGGTTTGTGTTCGTCAGAATCAATGTTACGGTAGTTATGGAAACAGGGAGATCACTGTGAGCTAAGGCCTTAGGGAGCTCTGTAAACCAGAAGGAAGAACACAGAAGCTGAGGGCTAACGTGTTCTGAATTTGATGCATGTAATTCTAAGAATTTTTTTAGAGTGCACTACAATAATCATTACTACATGTAAACATATAGCACAACTTCCATGGGAAGAGAGTTTTGCCAGATTTTGTAAAATCTATTGTTTTTTGAACTACATTTTTTTTTTACCTTCTATTACATTCAACGTTTTGCTCAGTAAAATTTGCTGTACAAGTGTCCCTGAAATGCAGTTCTTATTTGCTCAGCAAACTAGATTCTTGCAATCTATCCTGGAGAAGTCATTCAAGAAAGTTGGCCAGTTCCATACTTTTCAAGGTTTACTTTAAATCTCTATTGCGTGGCAAAGCAAGACAGAACCCCCTACACCCCCCGAAAACCCTACATCATTAAGAATAAAATTCAGTCTTTCTAGGTCCTTCCTGATCTCAATTAATTTCTTAAGAATTGATTTAGTTCCCATTTTAGGGCTCTTCTCCCTAGAATTTTGTAGCCCAAGGCCCCATTGTAAGATGTTTGAAACTTATAAATAAAAATATTGTTCAATTCAGGGTTAGGATGAATGATTCTGGGTCAGCTAGGTAACTATCTTTAAGTATGTCTTCAGTGAAATCTAAAGATGGTAATGAAAATATTGATCTATTATCTTTATAATAATTTGAAATTTTTAGGACTGAAGGTTTAAAAAATTCTAAAAATTTAAACATAAAAAATAAAAGCATGAGTAGACCATAAATGAAAATTTCATTATCATAAAACTTGCTACTGTCTGAGGCAGAATTCTTTTGAGTCTCTTTATCACAGCAATTTTGTTGGGTATAATTATCTCGATTTAACATAGGAGAGGCCTGAAACCCAGAAAAGTGATAGAATCTGACAAAAACATATAGTTGCTTGAAGGGGAGACTCAGAATTTGAATTTATTTCTCATTTCAAAGTCCCATTGTTTCCAATACAACATGCTGTTCCCCAGAGACAATATTTAAAATGAGAAAATATCATTCCTTATCCCCTTGATATACTGAGTGACCATTTGTTTAAAAAGAGAACGTATCCAAAGCAAACATAATGAAGATTTCTTTCCTTTTCTGTTTTTTCAGCTGATGTAAAGTTTTGATGTTAAAACTAAAAATGAAGTTTTCATTAAATAGAAAACTTCTCAGCAGAGAATTAAGTGTTTTTCAAGGAAATCTAATTTATTTATTTTTCAGTAATAGGGTACACTAACTAAAAATGTGGTCTTCATTTTTTCCTGTTTTTTTTTTTTTTTTTTTTTTGTGCCAAACATTGATGGGGTGAAGTTAAAGGAAGAAAATAAAAGAAACCAAACCAAATCAAACCAAACCATAAACAATTGTTTTTTATACACTGCAAGCAATGGAGGGCGTACAAACTTAAATTTACCTTTCAGGTAAATCTTAACTTTGGATAACTTTCCTGAGCCCATTCAGTTAAAGAAATGTACAGGAATTACACAACCATTGCTTGTGGAAAAAGCTTGAAGTAACTCAGATACATATATATTTTACTTTAAAAGCTAAGAGTTCTGATGACTCTTGCTGAGTGCATATTTCAGGCAGTTTCTTTAGGAAAATATATATTTTTGTATGTTTTTAATTATTTTTTATGTGTGCGGAGATGAGGGTGTTATTTTTCAGTCTGAGGGATAGGTTAGAATTAGTCTGAGTTAGAATAGCTGAAGTTCTTTATAGAATTTTTGTAACAATTATTATCCAATATGCAAAAACAGGTTTATTGCCCCACTACTCTGCTTATATAAATTTCTTAGACAAAATATTTACATTGCATAGCTAAACCCATTTTGTGGCTAATATATCGAAGATGGACAGCCACTCTACTGGTCAACACATTAGGTAAGACATAAACAGAAAAGTGAGTATGAGGTCAACTCTAGACCATGGAATTTCTCAGAACAGCTGGTGATAAGCTGTACCTCCATTTGTAGCTGAGATTTTATGCCACAGTCTTCCCAAGCAGTTTTCATATTCTAGGTGGGTCTTTTAGTACCTAGTAAGTAACTGTTAGAGGTATCCTTGCTCTAGGGGTAGGACAAATGGCTTGTGTCAGGGATAAATCCTTAGATTTGGACTCAGATACTGCTGGCTAGCTGCATATCTTTTAATAAAGCACTGCATTTCTAAATATGTCCAGACTTAAGTGTACTCTTGTCACTTCAAATACTTATTAACTGAGGCAACCTGTGGCTCACAAGTGAATAGGAGCTGAGACAGAAATCTCTGTGAAGGTCAAACCCTCATGACATCATGCTTTAAGAGAAACTATAAAAATGAATTTGGACTGGATTTGGCATTTCTTAATGTGTACAGGACTACTGATAACCTTGTTCATAGTATTATTTAAAACAAAATTATCTAGAATAAACCGATAGATGATTATGTTCAGATGTAAATTTTCTCTGAGTAAGACGGCAAAGGCACACCCAACTTGGTTTTTCCAAAGGCAGAATTGTGACATTTTTAAACATCCTGTGAAGTGGCTCGCTTTGAATTGGGAAAATAATGAGAAGGGAGAATTTAAACTACAGGTTTTTTTTTCCTCTAAGAGTGTACCTGGAACTTGTATTATGGGCACATTTATGCTATGTTTAATCTCCTGATCATGGGCTTGAACTTGGTATATGAAAGTAGAGACTGTATTTGTTTTATTCACTATTTATTCATTATACTGACCTCCATATTATCTGACATGTATGTGCTTCCTCCCCCAAGAAAACCTTTTATTGAGGTATAATTTACATATCAATAAAATATACAGATTTTTAAGAGTATAGTTTAATGGGTTTTGTCAAATTTATACATCTGTGTAACCACCACCCCAGTCAAGATACAGAACACTTCCATCACTCAAGAAACTATCTCCGTGCCTCTTTCCAGTCAACATCTTCCCTTGCCCACCAAGCAACTACAGTTCTAATTTCTTTTACTTTGGCTTAGTTTTGCTATAATAATAATGATATATTGTATACTCCTGTGGTAATGTTCTTTTATTCAGCATAATGTTTTTGAGATTCATCTACCTTATTGTTACATCCTTAGGTGCTCTTTTTTATCATTGAGTAGCACTAGAGTATATGAATCCACAATGTTTTTATCCATTTACTTGCAGGAGCCTTTAGGATGTTTCCAATTTGAGGTCATAAATAATATCGTTTCTATAAACATTCTTGTACAAGTATTATTGCAAAAGTATGTTTTTATTCCTCTTCGATAAATATGTAGGAGCAAAATTGCTACATAATTTGGGTAGGTATATGTTTAACTTTATAACAAATTTCTAAATATTTTCTGAAAATGATTGATTATTTTATAATATCACTCAACCAAATATGAGGGTTCCAGTTTCCCCACATTTTCACCAAAAATTGTATTTTAAGTTTTTAAAATTTGAGGGCTCGGTGAGGTGTCATGTCGGTAATCCCAGCATTTGGAGAGGCCAAGGAAGGAGGATTGCTTGAGCCCAAGAGTTTGATACCAGTCTGGGAAGCATAACAAGACCATATCTCCATTTTTTAAAATTAGTTAGGCATGGCAGCATGTGCACATAACCTAGCTACTTGGGAGACTGAGGCAGGAGGATAGTTGAGCCTAGGAGTTCAAGGCTGCTGTGAGCTATGATTGTGTCACTGCACTCCAGCCTGAGCAACAGATTGAGATCCTGTCTCAAAAAAAAAAAAAAAATTAGTCATCTTTGAAGATGTGAACTATCTCATTGTCGTTTTGATTTACATTTCCCTAATGAATAATGATATTTTTCCCTATGTGACAAAATATCGAGCAATGAAAAATGATATTGGGCAGATTTCATATGTCTATTGATCATTCATATATCTTTCTTTGTGAAATGTCTGTTAAAGGTTTACCCACTTACAAAATTAGGTTGTTTGACTTTTTAATTATTGAATTATAGAAGCTTCTAAAATATATTTTAGGCAAGTTCCTTTGTCATATATCTATATTGCATGTTTTCTCCCAGTTTGTGATAGGTCTTTTTATTTTCTTAATGGTATTTTCTATTGAATAGAAATATCTAATTTTGATAAAGTGTAATTTATAATTTTTCTTCAACAGTTATGATTTTTCATAAGGCTTTGCCTGCCCATATTTGCAAATATATTCTATATTTAAAATTTTTTATAGTTTTAGCCACTTAGTTTAGGTGTATGACCCATGTCAAATTAATTTTTGTGTATGGTGTGAGTAGGGGTCAAATCTATCATAAGTAGACAGAAAGGTAGAAAAGGAATGCCTTTACAGAAAAGACATAAATGCAACCCATAAGCTCTAAGAACAATCATATGTGGTAACAATTTAAGTTCTTTAGGTTGTTTTGAATTCCTTTATAGTAGAGTGTTCAATAAAATCTTATTCATGTTACAAAACAAGAGACAGTGGCTCTTGTAATGTCTTAAGAAAGAACTGAAATAAATCAGCCTGAGTGACTCCAGTTCTTAAGTACAAAGGGGAAAAAAAATTCAAGGATTCTTAAAAACGTTTGGGGAGAGGCTTTGAGATGGCTTGCCTCCTCCACAAAGAATATCCAAAACAGTGAGTTTATAATAACACTTTGAATAGAGCATTGAAGAGAGAACACTAAAATTCAGCAGAGAAGTGAAGGGAAACAGCTAAGACACAGAAGAAGAGGGAAGTGAGGCAGCTGGCCCAGCTGGGATTGGCAATGTATTAGTCCATTTACACACTGCTATGAAGAACTTCCTGAGACTGGATAATTTATAAAGGAAAAAGGTTTAATTGACTCACAGTTCTGCATGGCTGAGGAGGAACTTGAAATCATGGTGGAAGTGGCCGCAGGCACCGTCTGCACAAGGTGTCAGGAGAAAGACAGCGTGTGAAGGAGGAACTGTCAAACACTTAACAAAACCATCAGATCTCATGAGAATGCACTGACTGTCATGAGAACAGCGAGAGGAAACTGCTCCCATCATTCAATCACTTTCCTCCCTTGACATGTGGGGATTATAATTCGAGATGAGATTTGGGTGGGGACACGGAGCCAAACTGTATCAGGCGAGGATATGATAGAGGTTCTCCAATGCAGGGAAAGTCAGTGAGAGATCCCCCAGTGGTCCTAGTGCTTGAGCATGCTGCCTGGGTGACTGGAGATTACACTGTCCCATCTGTTGCTCTAGGCACACACGTGGACCATCAGAATGCCTGACAAAAGACCCAGTCCTACTTCTGCCAGTTCCCAAGAGTGCCATCCAGGAACCTGGAGATTGCCTTGTCCCATCTGTCACCTCAGGAGCATACATACACCATTAGGATGTCTGACAAAAGACTCACCCCTCCCTCTGTACTCCTCACTATCTGCTGCTGGTGCCCAGCATGCTGTCTGGGGGCCTGGAGATCACCTCACACCACCCACCATAGCCTGTGCCTGTGTGTACCACTGGGGGGCCTGAAGACAGGCCCACTCTGCCTGGTACCACTTTCCCAATGACTGTGCACGGTGCCCTGGGGGCCAGGAAATCACTCTGCCCCATTGATATCTCTGGGTGTGCACATACACCATAAGAATATCTAACAGTAGGCCCAGAATGCTTGCCACTGGCACCCAAGCATGCTCACTGGAGGCCTGGAGATCACCTACCACCGCATTCCTATGCCCATATACATTATCAAGGGGCCTAAAGAGAGAAGTGTACCACCTGGCCCTTCACCCAGTGTCCAAGTGTATCATCTTAGGGTCTTGAAATCACCATACTCCACCCGTTACCATCAGCATCTGTTCACTCCTCCCAGGAATCTGGGGACTGGCTTGCCCAGCCTGTTGCTGCCACTACTAGTACCAGCACATGCCACTTGGGAACGTGAGAGTTGGGCTGCCACTGCTACTGCCATTGCCAATGCCGTACATGCTGCCCAGGGGCCTGAGGATCCACCAAACTTCCTACCCTACTGTTGCTACTGCTGACACCTGAACAAGCCATGTGAAAGCCCAAGAGTTGGCCCACCCGGACCCACTAAACTGTTATCTGTATATGCTGTCCAGGGGCCTAAGGACAGGAATGCCAGGCCTACTACTGTCACCACCGGAGCCTCAGAACTAACCCACCTGGCATTACTGTACCCTTCAAGGCCTCATCACAGCCTCCTGTGACATCTCAGATTAAGCCACTGAAGAAATCACAGACTCCACTGATGCTGGTTACAGCAGTAGAAATCATACAGAGAGTACACTACTGCATGCACCTAGGATCAAGGCTAATGTGTCCTACCCAACCAACACTAGAGATACAGCTACAGAAAAAAGTATTTCCCTATGAAAACCTATTTAAAAAATATAAAGAGGTAACCATTACAATAGATGTACAGATGTTAATGTACAAACACAAGAAACATGAGAAAGCAAGAAAACATGACACTTAAAGAGGAACAAAGTAATTATCTAGCAACAGAGTTCAGTGAAAAACAAATTTTTGAGATGCCTAAAAGAGAATTCACGGCTGGGCATGGTGACTCACGCCTGTAATCCCAGCACTTTGAGAGGCCAAAGCAGGCAGATCATGAGATCAGGAGTTTGAGACCAGCCTGGCCAACATGGTGAAATCCCATTTCTACTAAAAATACAAAAATTAGCCGGGCGTGGTGACACAGGCCTGTCCCAGGTACTTGGGAGACTGAGTCAGGAGAGTTGCTTGAACCTGGGAAGTGAAGGTTGCAGTGAGCAAAGATCATGCCACTTACCTCCAGCCTGGGTGATGGAGCAAGACTTCGTCTCAAAAAAAAAAAAAAAAAAAAGGAATTCAAAATAATAGTATTAAAAAAGCTCAGTGAGATATAAGATAACACAAATAAACTATACAAAAAACTCAGAAAATAATTTAGGATATGAAAGAGAAATTCATTGAAGAAATAGATCTCATAAAAAAGAACCAAACATTGGGAAGCCGAGCCAGGCAGATAACGAGGTCAAGAGATCGAGACCATCCTGGCCAATATGGTGAAACCCCATCTCTACTAAAAATATAAAAATTAGCTGGGTGTGGTGGTGCATGCCTGTAGTTCCAGCTCCTCAGGAGCCTGAGGCAGGAGAATCACTTGAACCTGGGAGGTGGAGGTTGCAGTGATCCGCGATCACGCCACTGCACTTCAGCCTGGGCAACAGAATGAGACTCCATCTCAAAAAAAAAAAAAAAAAAGAAAAGAAAAGAAAAGAACCAAACAGAAATTATAGAACTGAAGAATTCAATAAATGAAAAAAAAGTGCAATTAAGAGCTTCAATAATAGACTGGATCAAGAAGAAAAAACAATTTCAAAACTTGAACACATGTCTTTTGAAGTAACTCAGTCAGACAAAAATAAGAAAGAAAAGAATAAAAAAGAATAAAGTCAGGCTATGTGACATATGGGACATGAGAAAGTGAGCAAATATTCAAATTTTTCGTGTTCCATAAAATGTAGAGAAGGAAAATGTCATAGAAAACCTATTTAATGGAATAATAGCTGAAAACTTCCCCAGTCTCACAAGAGACAGCTATTCAAACACAGGAAGTTCAAAGATTCCTAAACAGATATGACCCAAAAGATCTTATTCAAAGCACGCTGTAGTCAAATTCAAAAGTCAATGACAAAGAGAATGCTAAAAACAGCAAGAGAAAAGTGTCAAGTCAAACATAAGAGAAACTCCATCACTCTAACAGCAAATTTTTCAGCAGAAACATTACAGGACAGGAGAAAATGGGATGATACATTCAAAGTGCTGAAAGAAAAAAACCCAGCCAGTCAATAATACTATACTAGCTAACCCTCAAAAATGAAATAATATTTTTAAAACAAAACAAAACAAAAAAAACTGAGGGAATTCATCACCACTAGTCCAGCCCTACAAGAAATGCTTAAAAACATCCTGCATTTGACAGTAACAGGATGATATCTACCATCATGAAAACACACATAAGTATTAAACTCCTTGGTAGAGCAGTCACACAAATGAGAAAGAGAAATGACTCCAATTTTACCACTACAAAAAAAAAAACAACAACAACACTCCAATGATAAACAATAAAAGAGAAAGGAACAAAAGATAAACAAAAACAATAAAAATGTCAGTTAACAAAATGTCAGGAATAAGTCCTTAGTCCTTACCTATCGATAATGACTTTTAATGAAATCAGATTTAAATCTCCACTTAAGAGATATAAACTAGCTGAATGAATGAAAAAAGGCCCAAGTATTTGCTGTCTACAAGAAACTCACCTAACCCATAAAGACATATAGACTGAAATTGAAAAGATGGACAAAGATATTTCATATAAACAGAGATGAAAAAACAAGCAGAAATAACTATACTTATATATTAGGTAAAACAGATTTTGAGTCAAAAGCAGTAAAAAGAGACAAAAGATTATACCATTATAAATGGATCAATTCATCAAGAAGATATAATGGTATATATAAATACATATACGCAAGATATAATGGTATATATACATATACCATTTTATATATATATGTGTGTGTGTATATATGTGTGTGTGTGTGTGTATATATATATATATACACACACACATTCAACACCAGACCACCAAGCTATATAAAGCAATTATTATTAGATCTAAAGGAAGAGAGATACTCCAATACAGTAATAGTTGGGGACCTCAACACCCCACTGTCAGCATTAGAAAGATCATCTAGATAGAAAATCAATAAGAAAACCTTGGATTTAAACTGTGCTTTAGATCAAATATATCTAACATACATTCATAGAACATTTTATCCAATAGCTGCAGAATACACATTCTCATTAACACATGGAACATTCTCCAAGATACATCATGTGTTAGGACTCAAAACAAGTCTCAACAAAGTTAATATATATATGCATGTATATATATTATATATAGTGTGTGTGTGTGTATATATATACATATATATATGTATAGTGTCTTCTCAGACCACAACGGAGTAAAACTTTGGAAACTGTACAAATATTAGTATGTAGAAATTGAACAACATGCTCTTGAACAACCATTGGGTCAGTGAATAAATTAATTTAAAAATTTAACAATTTTTGGAAACAAATAAAAATTGAAACACTATGATATGGTTTGACTGTGTGCCTACCAAAATATCATCTCAAATTGTAATCCAAATTGTTATCTGCATGTGTTGAGGTAGGGACCTTCTAGGAGGTGATTGGATCATGGGGGCATTTCCCCCCATGCGGTTTTTGTGATAGTGAGTTCTCATGAAATCTGGTTGCTTGGTAAGTGTTTGGCACTTCCCCCTTCTCTCCTTCTGCTTTGGCATGGTAAGACATACCTTGCTTCCCCTTCACCTTGTGCCATGATTGTAAGTTTCCTGAGGCCTCCTCAATCATGCAGAGCTGTGAGTCCATTAAACCTCTTGTTTTCATAAATTACTGAGTGTCAGGTAGTATCTTTATAGTAATGTGATAACAGACTAATACAGAGAATTGGTACCAGCAGAGTGAGGTGCTGCTATAAAGATAACCTGAAAATGTGGAATTGACTTTGGAACTGGGTAATAGGAAGAGGTTGGAATAGTTTGGAGGGCTCAGAAGAAGAGAGGATGATGTGGGAAAGTTTGGAACTTCCTAGGGATTTGTTGAATGGCTTTGACCAAAATGCTGATAGTGATATGGACAATGAAGTCCAGGCTGAGGTGGTCTCAGATGGAGATGAGGTACTTGTTGGGAACTGGCATAAATTTGACTCTTGCTATGTTTTAGCAAAGAGAATGGTGGCATTTTGCCCCTGCTCTAGAGATCTCTGGAACTTTGAACTCGAGAGGGATGATTTAGGGTATCTGGTGGAAGAAATTTATAAGTGGCAAAGCATTCAAGAGGAAAAAAAGCATAAAAGTTAAAAAAATTTGCAGCTGGTTGATGTGATAGCAAAGAAAAACCCATTTTCTGGGGAGAAATTTAAGCCAGCTGCAGAAATTTGCATAAGTAAAGAAGAGCTGAATGTTAATCACTGTATTAGTCCATTTTCATGCTGCTGATACCTGCGACTGGGCAGTTAACAAAAGAGAGAGGTTTAATGAACTCACAGTTCCACATGGCTGGGGAGGCCTCACAATCATGGTGGAGGATGAAAGGCACATCTCACATGGTGGGAGACAAGAGAAGAGAGCTTGTGCAGAGAAATTCCCCTTTATAAAATCATCAGATCTCATGAGATTTATTCACTATCATGAGAACAGCACAGGAAAGACCTGCCCCAAGGATTCAGTTACCTCCCACTGAATCCCTCCCACAACACATGGGAATTGTGGGAGTTACAATTCAAGATGAGATTTGGGTGGGAACTCTGTCAAATCATATGAATCACCAAGACATGGGGAAAAATGTCTCTGGGGCATGTCAGAGACCTTCACAGTAGCCCCTCCCATCCCAGGCCTGGAAGCCTAGGAGGGAAAAATGATTTCTTGATCTAGGCCCAGGGACTCCCTGCTCTGTGAAGCCTTGGGATATGGTGCCCTGGGTCCCAGCTGCTTTAGCTCTAGCCATGGATAAAAGGGGCCAAGGTACAGCTCAGGCCATTGCTTCAGAGGGTGAAAGCTCCAGGTCTTGGCAGCTTCCAGTGGTGTTGGTCCTGTGGATATACAGTAGAGAAGAATTGAGATTTGGGAAACTCTACCTAGATCTCAGAGGATATATGGAAATGCCTGGATGTCCAGACAAAAGTTTTCTATCGGGGCAGAGTCCTCATGGAGAACCTCTGCTGGGGCAGTACAGAAGGGAAATGTGGGGTTGGAGCCCCCACACAGAGTTCCCACTGGGGAACTTCTTAGTAGAGCTATGAGAAAAGGGCCACCATCCTCCAGATTCCAGAATGGTACATCCACCTACAGCTTCTACCATGCACCTGGAAAAGCCACAGACGCTCAATGCCAGCCATGAAAGCAGCCAGGAGGGGGGATGTACCCTGCAAAGCCACAGGGGCAGAGCTGCCTAAGGCCATGGTTGCTCACCTCTTGCATCAGTGTGCCCTGGATGTGAGACATGGAGTCAAATAATACCATTTCGGAACTTTAAGATTTGACTGCACCACTGGATTTTGGACTTGCATGGAGCCTGTAGCCCCTTTGTTTTGGCCAACTTCTCCCATTTGAAATGGGTGTATTTACCCAATGCCCGCACCCTCATTGTACCTAGGAAGTAACTAACTTGCTTCTTATTTTACAGGCTCATAGGCAGAAAGGACTTCCCTTGACTCAGATGAGACTTTGTCCTTGGATTTTGGGTCAGTGCTGGAATGAGTTAAGACTTTGGGGGACCGTTGCTAAGGCATGATTGTGTTTTGAAATGTGAGGTCATGAGATTTGGGAGGGGACAGGGATGATATACTTTGGCTGTGTCCCCACCCAAATCTCGTCTCGAATTGTAGTTTCCATAATCCCCACATGTCATGGGAGGAACCCAGTGGGAAGTAATTGAATTATGGGAGTGATTACCCCCATGCTGCTCTTCTGATGATAATAAGGTGTTCTCATGAGATCTGATGGTTTTATAAGGGGCTTCCTCCTTTGCTTAGCACTTATTTTCTCTCCTGCCACCCTGCGAAGGGGTGCTTTCCACCATGATTGTAAGTTTTCTGAGGCCTTCCCAGCCATGCAGAACTATGAGTAAATTAAACTTCTTTTCTTTATAAATTTCCCATTCATGGGTATTTCTTCATAGGAGTGTGAGAACAGACTAATACAATGATAAAAGCTGTCAACAAACTAGACATAGAAGGAACACACCACAATGTAATAAAGGGCATATATGACAAACACACATCTTGGATCATACTGAATGTAGAAAACCTGAAAGCATTTGCTCTAAGAACTGGAACAGGATAAGAATGGCCACTTTTACCACTCCTCTTAAGCAGAGTACTGGCATCCCTAGCCAGAGCAATCAGGCAAAATAAGAAAAAAAGTTACCCAAATTAGAAAATAGGAAATAGCTCTTTGCAGATCACATGATCTTATATTTAGAAAAATCTAAAGACTCCACCAAAAGACTCTTAGATATCATAAAGAAATTCAGTAATTTTGAAGGATACAAAATCAACTTAAAAATCAGAAGCATTTCTTTTCTTTTCTTTTCTTTTGAGAAGGAGTCTAGCTCTATCGCCCAGGCTGGAGTACAGTGGTGTGATCTTGGCTCACTGCAACCTCCATCCCCCAGGTTCAAGCAATTCTTCTGTCTCAGCCTCCCAAGTAGCTGGGATTACAGGTGTGTGTCACCACACCCGGCTAATTTTCGTATTTTTAGGAGAGACAGGTTTTCACCATGTTGGCCAGGCTGGTCTCAAACTCCTGACCTCAGGTGATTCATCCACCTTGGCCTCCCAAAGTGCTGGGATTACAGGCATGAGTCACCATGCCCAGCCCAATCAGAAGCATTTCCATACATTCATAGTGAAGTAGCTGAAAAAGAAATAAAGAAGGCCATCCTGTTTACAATAGCTACAAAATTTAAAGTATCTAGGAATAAACGTAACTGAAGAAGTGAAATACCTCTACGAAAAATACTATAAAACACTGATGAAAGATACTTAAAAGGACACAAATAAGTGGAAAGACATTCCATAATTTTGGATTGAAAGAATTAATATTATTAGAATTACATACTACTCAAAGCAATCCACAGATTCTATGTAATCCCTATCAAAATGCCAGCGAATTTTTTTAACAGAAATAGAAAGAAAACAATCCTAAAATTGACCAAAAAAGAACCCAAATAGCCAAAGCCATCCTGAGCAAAAAGAACAAATCTAGAGGCATCACACTACCTGACTTCAAAATATATTACAAGGCTATAGTAACCAAAACAGCCTGATATTGGTGTATAAGCAGACACATAGATCAATGAAACAGCATAAAGAACCCAGCAGTAAATCCAAGCACTTATAGACAACTGATGTTTCTCAAGGTGTCAAGAACATACATTGGTGAAAAGACACACTCTTCAATAAGTGACACTGGGAAAATTGGATATCTACATGGAGAAAACTGATACTAGACCCTTGTTTCTCACCAATACAAACAAACAAACAAAACAAAACAAAACTCAACATGGCTTAAAGATTTAAATGTGAAACCCAAATGTAAAAAACTCCTAGAAGAAAACATAGGGGAAACATTCTAGTACATTGGCTTAGCCAAAAAATTTTTGGTTATGACTTCAGAAGCATAGACTACAAAAATAAGAACAGACAAATCTGACTATATTAAACTAAAAACCTTTATATAACATAAACAGCAGAGTGAAGAGACAATCTGTCAAATGGGAAAAATATCTGCAAACTATTTATCCAATAATGGACTGATATCCAGAATATACAAAATGGCCACCAGGTATATGAAAAAATGCCCAGCATCAGTAATCATAGGGGAAATGCAAATCAAAATCACAATGTGATATCATCTTATACCAGCAAGAATGGCTATTATAAAAAAGACAAAAAATAACAAATGCTGGCAAGGATGAGAAGAAAAGGAAACTCTTATACATTATTGGTGGGAATATAAATTAGCATAATCATTATGAAAATCAGTATGGAAATTTCTCAAGAAACTACAAATAGAACTACCATAAAATAGGGTGGTTCTATTTGGGATCCAACAATCCCACTATTGGATATTTTGCCAAAGAAAAGGAAATCATTACATCAGAAGGATACTTGCATCCTCATTTTTATTGTGGAAGTATTCATAATATCAAAGATAGTCAATAAACCCAAGTATCCATCAATGGATGAATAGATAAGGAAAATATGGTATATATACACTATGGAATACTGTTAGGCCATAAAAGAGAATGAAATCATGTCATTTGCAGCAACATGGATTGAAATGGAAGTCATTATATTAAAGGAAATAAGCCAGGCACAGAAAGACAAATATTGCTTGTTCTCACTCATATGAGGCAACTAAACGAGTTGATCTCACAAAAGTTGAGAATCGAATGATATTTACCAGAGACCTGAAATGATGTGTATGTGTGTGGGGAGTTGGGGATGAAGAGAGTTAGGTTAATGGATACAACATACAGTTAGAAGAAATATGTTCTAATGTGTGACAGCACAATAGAGTGACTGTAGTTAACAATAATATGTTGTGTATTTCAAAATAGGTAGATGAGATTTGAAATATTCCTAACACAAAAAGTCATAAATGCTCAATGTAATGGATATCCAAAATACTCTGAGTTGATTATCACACATTCTATGCATGTATCAAAATGTCACTTGTCCCCTATAAACATGTACAAATAATACATATTAATTAAAAAAATTGAGGCCAGGCACAGTGGCTCATGATGTAATCCCAGCACTTTGTGTGGTCAAGGCTGGTGGACTGCTTGAGCTCAGGAGTTTGAGATCAGCCTAGGAAACATGGCGAAATTCTGTCTCTACAAAAAATACAAAAGTTAGCCGGTCCTGGTGGTGTGTGCCTATAGTCCCAGGTACTCAGGAGGCTGTGGTGAGAGGAATACTTGATCCTGGAAGATTGAGGTTGCAGTGAGCTGTGATCTCCAGCCGGGGTGACAGAGCGAGATCTTGTCTCAAAGAATAAATAAATAAATAAAATAAAATAAATGTAGAGACGTTGTAAAGATAAATTAAATCTTGCATTTAGATTAGAGGGCACTCCAAGTTACCGTAGCTTGAGTACTAATGCAATGTGACTTTTTTTTTTTTGAGACAGAGTCTCGCTCTGTCGCCCAGGCTAGAGTGCAGTGGCACGATCTCGGCTCACTGCAAGCTCTGCCTCCCGGTTTCACACTATTCTCCTGCCTCAGCCTCCTGAGTAGCTGAGACTACAGGCGCCCGCCACCACGCCCGGCTAATTTTTTGTATTTTCAGTAGAGATGGGGTTTCACCATGTTAGCCAGGATGGTCTCGATCTCCTGACCTCGTGGTCCTCCCGCCTCCCAAAGCCCTGGGATTACAAGTGTGAGCCACCGCGCCTGGCCGCAATGTAGCATTTTTTAAAACTCTTTTGCCAGTGATCTTGAGCTCTGTTTTACGTTACATTAGCATATGTTACTCTGTGCATTAATATATTAAGAAATGCATAGAAATTTAAATTCATATTCACATATCTGACTAATAAAAGTTTCTCTTCATTCAACACTGACATTTTGGGGGGAATCCAATGATGATAATGGCTAGTGTCTTAAAAGTAAATTGATTATGATTTGTGAGTGATATGTATGATTCAAACTGGAAAATCTCCACAGCAAGAAGTGCCTAGTTTCTTCAACAGATAACTTTCAAGGACCAGAGAGAGAGAGATTATTGATTAAATGATGAGATGTAACAACCAATTAAAGTGCATGAGCTTTATTAGGATCTCATTTCAAACAAATTATAATTATATGACAATTGGGAAAATATAAACATTATTCAGAAATTTGATAATAGTTGAGGTTTCTGTTAATTTTGAGGGCATGATAATGATAACATGATTGAGTTGGTGGTTGATAATAGGTAATATGTACATGATAATTCATTTATTCTTGATTGTTTTTGAAATTTTCCATTAAAAAAGTAAATTGATACTAGAGAGAGATTTTCATTTAGCAAAAATAAGTTACAACTTTGATAAAACATGAAGACCTGGGTTTAGATTCCATCTTGAAATTCCTACTGAAGCTTACTATTAATAATGTGAAAACTTATTTTTATGGTGAATAAAATTATTATTATTAATTACCAATCAGAACTGTGGCTAAATCCGTATTTTTACATGAAATCTCATAATTTTTCTAAAAGGGCTCATCTAAATGTGAGCAAATGCAGTGCAGAAACCTCATACCTATTAAGATTTTTAAGTAACTGAATCATTTTCTCACATTATTTTCTTGGATAACTCATCTTCTTTGACATTTTATGTCAGTTTCTCTGAAGTAGGAGGAAACTAATTATATATTTTGCTTGTAAGACAGGTATCAGGAAATGTTGATAACAAAGATGTTTCTCAGTTTAAACATTTGGAATCTGAGGCTGAGGTATTTGTAAGCAAAGGTAGACTTATGTCAGTTTTTTGTTCATTGGATCTCCAAAGTTCCCTGTAACCCTTGACTCAGACTATAAGCCTATACCAGTTTGACCACATTGGCTAAGATAACTAGTTTAGTGTGTAATTACAGTAAGGAAGATGATATAATCAGTTAGTACTAAAAATTATTGGCTAATATTGATTGAGTGCTCATAATTTATCTAGTGCTGTGTTAAACATTTTTTGTTTTGTTTTGTGTTTGTTTTTTTACAAAACTCCATTTACCTCACAACAAACCAGTGAGATATGTGCAATTCTTACCTACCTATAGATGAAACTGAGGCTCGAAAAAATCTTAAACAGTTTTCCTACTCCTGGCAGGTGATGGATTTTAAATTGAATGTAGACATTATTTACTTAATAAAATTTTTTAAAGAGTTTGCCATTGTCTAGGGTACTAGTTTTTTGTCTTTTTAGAAATTGAAATTGGCTCAACCATATATTATACTCAATTATATATCCCATAGTGAACATTTAAAAAAATTCTCAAAATATTAGAGAATAATAAGCCCTTCTAATACTCTGGAGAATTTTAATAACTGTCTGATTCAAGCAGAAAGGCAGAAAAAGCACATGGTGATTCAGCTTTTTTGAGTACAAGAATATGATAGATCACTCTTAGTAACTGTAGCCTTGAAGATGAAATAAATGTGAACATAAGGCATAAAAAGAGAGCAATTTCAGAGAACAGGCAAATCTGAAAAGTAAGGTGTTTATACAATGACTACATTGATTGATTTTTATTTTGTATTAATGAGTTGAAATTTAATTATCATCCTCATTCTATTGTTCAGTAGCTCACCTCCAGACAAACTAGCTCCACAGTCTTTCTTTTGTTCCTAATCTATGTCATTGGATATCACATGCCTTAGATCATATTAAACATTGTCCTCTAATTTGTTGACTTACTCATGAGCTGTTCTTTTCCTCCCTTCCTTGCTCTTATTATTTCTTTGTAGCAACTACTCTCAAATGTTCTGAAAGCATTGATTTCCTATGGAGCTTGATGTCTAGACAGAAAGAAAAGGTCTGGCAAATCATTCAAATGTTTATGTAAACCAATAAACCAAACAGCTAATCAACACATTGTGGCATCCATGACTTCTATTAATAAACAAGAATGATTTCACCTCTACTTGTCCTCCTTGTACATTTTAATCATCCCAGCAGAATATTCTGGATCTGATGTTTGCTGTGAACAGGGCAGTTGTAAAATAATTTTTTTATTTCTTAGTATATATTAATGCATATTCTATTATTTTTATTTAAATTTAACAGAGTTTAATTGAGCTTTGATTGGTCAAAACTTGGTGATTTGTGCAAGAGTGAGTTACAGTCTGTTTACACATCCAGTTAGGTTATGTTTCACTATATACAAAGAAACCTTTAGGCCAAACTTAAAATATGTACAGAGGCGGCTTTAGGCTAAGCTTAATTTAACAATTCCCCTTTTTGTCATTCTCTCAATTTTGAAAGATTGACCAAAATTTTAGGCACTGATGTCACTCTGTCGCCATTGTAAATGTACCTATGTGGTCTTGAATCCCACTGGGAAACAGCAGAATAATGGGTTTTGTAAGGTGGTAACAAGGACTTCAGGTTATCATTTTTTAAAGGGGTTAGAGTAGTTAGGACTACCTTGTGTTGGAATCTCCTGTTTTAGGGGGGAAAAAAAACCTGTTTTAGAAACTGTCTGTTTCCTTAAAGTTTCAGTTTGATTATGTTGTGTTTAACATGAGTGACTTCAATTTAATTTGGCCTGTTCTACTGGGGCCTAGTGCACGAGCTCAGTCCAAAACAATGGCCTCCCATAATTTTGTTTAAAAAATTCCCCCCTTTTGGTCAGATTCTCTCTTAGCTGAGAGTGTGACTAAGACATAGGTCTTTAGAATCACTCTTGGTTACCATCATTTTGGGTTCTGGTCTCAGTATGTCATTCATTGTTTATGATATCCTCATGGTCACATGTTTTTTGAGTTTTTGTCATTGCAGTTGAAAAGAGACAATTTGAAATTCTACAGATGGCTTAGTGAAAACATTTAAAACGTGAGAGAATACAATGCACCAGGGAGACTACTATTATGATTATGAGAAGGATAATACCAAGAGTTTGGAGTATGCTGTTTAGCAAGGGTCCCCATGAACCAAACCAACTAAAATTAAATAGACAAAGAATGAGCTACAGAGTCTACTTATTTCAACCAAGCAGTCTGTTTGTTAATCCCCTGCAACTGAATCTCTATAATACCCAATGTAGTCTTCTATTTGCAACTAGAAGTGTCAGCAACTGCATAGGTAATTCTCTGTTTAGCCAATAAGTAATCTAGATTTATTCTATTATTTAGCACAACTTTTGCAACACAACTTAAAGTCTGTTGTGTAACCATAGCCTTTACAGTAGAATCTTCTATAGAGGCTACTATGGGGGATAACTTTCTAATCATTGCCTCATTTACTCCAAACTGTAAAAAAAAAGAGACTTAGTAAATAATGCCCATCCAGAAGAGTGAAGGTTTCCTGGCAATGTTCTGTTAACCTATGAAGTAGGTTTAAAGAAGTGTACTGATGTTCTGTTTCTGACTGATTATGAGGCAACAAATGTACCATTAACATTTTTCACCCATACTGGCCCTTCTTCTTTTGTCTATCAAGGCATAAATTTGTCCATGTATTAGATTGGTTGCAAAATCCTCCACAAATAAAAGTACACCCCATAGGCACAAACAAGAGACCCATTTTTTAGTTCTTTTGTTCATAGAGGAATAAGCAAAGAAAAAACTGTGAGATTAGGGTCTCACGCTACTGGGAAAGTCTTGAACCATCATCTTGGGAAAAAGCTGTTTATATCAAGGATTCTGCCTACTTCTCAGGAGAAACTTCTTTGGTTAGCTTTACCTTAAGATCCCTGATGGGCATACAGTTTCAAGATTCTGGAGGGGCCATTCTGACTGTGAGATTATGAAACTAAGGTCCAAGATCCTGAAGTTTTGCTGCAGTGTGGGTGGCAGGGGCAGTCTTTCTCTGATGTTCTCAGAAGATCATCTCCAGGTTGTAGATAATGAATGGTTTGATTGTCCTCAGGCAGTGGACAATGAAAAGCTTTCTTTACCTGGTGAAAATATACTTTGGTATAATGCATTTAAGCCTTGTATCATTTAGTCATATCAGAGTTTAGTAGTGGAGGGTACATGAGGTTCTATTATTATGTGCATAGGCCTTCCAGTGACTTTTATAAAAGGTCAGCTTATATTTTCCACTCTTAAGTGGATCTCATTGCCATCAATGTGCCATACCTTTGACCAAAGCAATCCAGTCAATTCAGTTAGCTTTGCTTAATGGTATTATATCCGTAATACCTCACTGAACAGTTTTAAAATTTGTCCAGTAAAGCAAGCACCTCTATCATTGCAGACTTTTTGTAGGAATGTCGCATGAGGGAAACACATTACCTAATGACCATTTAGCTACTTTTATAACATCATCCCTGTTTCATGAGAAGGCTTTTATACAACCAGAAAACATGCATTGAAAATGACAGTTGAATGAAATCCCTCTGTTATATGTTTAAATGACCCATCAGGTGGCAGAATTATACCTGAAATTTTTATTGTCTTCCCTGGATTATGGGTTTGACAAACCAATCATTAGTCATAAACCATTTAGCAACTTGGAACAGTCACCACACTTATATATATGTTTTAATTTGGATCTTTTTATCTCTTCCATGATGAGTCATGGAATGCAGAGATTTTAATCATGGAAGCTTTAAAGACTCAGGAAGGACCAGACAGCCATCCAGGCTCTCCATGTGTCCATGCCTAACATTGGACTTATGTCTTCTTAAATATCAGTTTTGTTTCTCCAATTTATGTGCATAGCACTGATAACTGAGAGATTATCATAGGTGATTTGACTTAGACCATGGAGTTCATTCAAATTGCATATCTAAATAATTTCATAACTGGCTGATTTTAGCATGAAAATCTGGCAAAGTATTTACTTGTTGTTTGATTAATTTTTGTCCTGCTTGGGTTGGCAGTTTTATAAACCAGTCACTTTCTTTATTAGAGTCCTGGGAATTCTTTCCAAGACTAAATCATATGAGCTTAAAGTTATTAAAAACCTTTATTTTAGAGGGCTTATAAGGGTTCTTTCCATCCTATTCATGAACCTTCTTGAAGACATAACACTAGGATTTTGCTTGCTTGCGAAGTTTTCAGTAACTGCATCAGAATTATGCAACTAGCTGTAAAAATGAGTTAAAATGGTCATAGTTAAAGACACAATTGATGAAGAAATTTGGTTATTTCTGTGGCCTACAACAATTTTACATAATAATCATAATTATGAATGAGAGCATATACCCAAGTACATTAGAATTTTAGAAATTCCATACAATTTTGGAACATGTATTAATAAATTTATTGAAAGATAACTAGAAGGATAAACATTATTTCTTGTTTGACGATCCTCCCATGTAATTTAATTTATCAGATAATCCTGTTGATCTCTGTTTTGGATGCTGCTGGAGCCCTCTGTATCATACCACAGTTAGAGGTCAAAAAAGAGACTTAAGTTTGAAGCTGAAATTTGATTTTGGGAAGCCTATCAAATATGTCAAATATTTAAAACACTCAACAAAAAAGAGGATCACAGGTTACTGTAAAATAATAGTCATTTGTTTAGCCAAAGTGATAATAAAAAGATTTTAGAAAATAAACCCTTTTCTTTGACAGACAGTTGTCTCAGTTTTCCAAACAATCCAAAAACCTGAGAAAGACAGCTTGAGACAGAATGTGTTTTTTCTGTCCTGTCTTTCTCTCTCTTTTGTAGTTTACTCAAAAGGTGAACCAAAATATTTTACTGTCATGTTAATATTACACAAATTTTTTTCAAAACAGAAAACGAAATTTTACCTTTATATTAACACATTATCAACACTAAAGCTAATTTTAATAAAACCTTAAGATAAATCTATCAAATATGTCTTCTGACCACATAAAAATTTCATAATCATTTTATAATGTTTTATATATTTTTCTTCTAAACTTTTTATGTTTATTTAATTTTATCTATATTCTTACTCCTTCAATTTAAAACAACTTTTAAATAACTTCTAGACAAAATACAAAATTGTTTTTTAAACAAGTACATGTTTTGATGCCTTTCTAATTTTCGTCATCAAAAGCATATCTTGCTTTTGTTAATACACTCTGTATACAGAATTGTTTCTCTCATATCTAGTAGTTTTACTTACATGTATTAACCATAATTTTAACTCTTAGTAACCCTAATTTCTAGTAAAAATTTTAGGAAAAATTTTTTTACTGTTTCATATCAATATTTGTGATGAAACCATTTCAGAAATATTTAGAAAGATGTTTCCATAAATTACTGTTTATTACTATATCTAAATATATTTAGCTTTTCTATACTATATAAAAATAAGATGTCAAAGTATATAAACTTAAACTCATGTTTAATAATTTATTACAGTATTTTAACTTACAAATGACTCAGCTTCTATGATTATCTGTTATAATTTAAATTAACACAACATGACTTTAAGATTTTATATTACTGAAAAGAATTTTTAGACTTTGACACAGGTACCCTCCCTAATGTCTTCCGCAGTCATTCTGGGTCTCAGGTAGCAATGTAGTACCTAATATAGCTATAAAGGATAGGGCCTGAGTCCTCAGTTTACATACAAGGTGTAGAGCTCAGTGCAGGAGACAGCTGTGAAGACAGTGCCTGTGGTATCCAACCCCTTCCAGAATAGCCAAGAGGCAAAACTGGGGCAGGGAAGAAGGAGCCATATTGGGCTTGATTCTGCCTTGTAGATACTAGTCTAGGCATTTGAAACTTGTCCATAGAACTCATCATGGCCATCTGTCCAGGACCGGGAACCCAGAGACACTAAACCAAAAACATAAGCGCACAGTCAAATCAAGCAAGTACTGAATTATATTTAACTGACAATTTTGAAGCCATTCTTGTTTTACTGATAATTTAAAACTAGCTTTATTTACCTAATATTACCAAATACACATAACACATATAGACATATATACATACAAACACACAGACAGAAACAGATATTGTAGCTTACATAAAGGATTCCATTTGTTGGCTTTTAAATAGTTTTTCTTTTCCCCAGCAGACTATCAATCTTACAATTATCTGTTTCATTGCCTTAAGCTAGTGTTAACTAGGCAACAATTTTGCATTTTTAAAGGGAGAACTTTGAGATGAAACAAGAAAATTTATATTTGAAAAGCACAGAGCTAACACTTTAGGCCTAAGTATTATAACATTTGCTAAAACAAAGGAAAAAATGGTGTAAGTAAAAGTTCAGTTTAAACAAGATAGTCAGAAAGGCATCTAAACAAAAGGATGACTTGTGTAAGTTCAAAACAATGGTAAGAGTTTTTATGTATACAGGCAGACACCTTACAAATAAAGATTTCCTTTATAGATGTAAATTTCTTTTAGAACAGGATTTCAAGATAGCCAGAAAATGCCAGAAAGATGTATTTCAGTTCGATAGGTGGTGATATAGTTTGGATCTGTGTCTCCACCCTAATCTCCTGTTCTATTGTAATCCAGTGTTAGAGGTGGGGCATGGTGGGAGGTAATTGGATTATGGAGGTGTTTCTCATGAATGGTTTAGTATAATCCCCTTTGTGCTGTCTCATGGTAGTGAGTGACTTCTCATGATACCTGGTTGTTTAAAAGTAGCAACTCCCTCCCCTTCTTTTGCTCCTGTTCCGGCCATGTTCCCTGTTCACCTTCTGCCATAATTGTAAGTTTCCTGAGGTCTCTCCAGAAGCCAAGAAGATGCCAGCATCATGCTTCCTGTACACTCTGCAGAACCATGAGCCAATTAAACATTTTTTCTTTATAAATTACCCAGTCTCAGGTTTCTCTTTATAGCAGTGCAAGAATGAACTAACACAAATGGTCTTTTTAAATTAGCTACTATTTCTTAGCCAAAATTACTGACTTCAGGGTGAAGCCCATTAAGGAACAGGGGAAAGAAAGCATTTTCTATTCTTGAATTCAGTATGGATAGATCTGAAAAAGAAGGAAGCCTACTTTACCCAAGCATCCACCTTTTGTAACTAAACCAAAAGGTTACCAGATTTATATTTTCTTATCAATTAGTCACTTAAGCCTTTTATTTGCTTTCTATAGTCTTTTTAAAAATCAATAAAAATATTGTAATCTTTTTAGAAGTTTCTCCACATAAACAGGCATTCCTAGATGAGACTAATTTGGGAGACCTCATTTTCAAAAGTGCACTTCTTAAGGTGCAGTGTTGTTTATTTGGAAAGTTCCCTTACAATTTTAAATTACCTGTAGTATGATTTTGCCATTTCTATAAGTGTTTGCTGCTCCTGGCACCTAATATTTATTCATGTAATTGTAGGCATGGCATACAATCCTTTTGGATTGTAGGGAACCCAAAAGTCAGATTCCTAAGAAATTAAGAATCCCATTTTTACCTTGAATCTTGGCTTTGGCTCAGATCCCCTTGATCAACTTAGTCAATAACTTTTCCCTACTTAAACATGCAAGAAAAATAAACAAAGGGGTGGAACACAGAAATCCCTGCAGATTTCCAAAAGCCAAAGCTTGCACCCTTTGCAATATTGTCATTTAATAACTGGTTTCTGGCTGACCTATTCAGACATCTGAGCTCTCTAACTGGATCCAAGCCAATTAATTATTTGATCCAATTTGATCCTGACCCAGTCCAGTTTCTGTCATGACTTCTGAACACAGTTCATATAGAAATTTGCTCAAACAAACTCAGAAAGCTCAAAACACAAATCCATGGACCTTTGGGATCTGAGAGAGAGCTTACCGGTGATCCCCAGTTGACATGAAAAAGCAATGGATACCATAGGCCCAGCAGGTATTTTTCTTGGTAACTCAGTGTTCCTGGGAGTCACTAGAAACTGTACCTCAGATCCCACTTCTGACACCATCATTTAAAAGAAAGTAAGTTAGACAAGTTACATTAAACAGAGTTTAATTGAGCAAAGAAAGATCTTCAAATTGGATAGCCTCCTGAGCCAGAATATGCTCAGAGAGACTCCTTTACTAGATTTTTTACAAATTTACTATTCATTTCTATTGTAAAATATACATAACATATGATTTACCATTTTAACCATCTTTAAGTGTACAACTCACTGGCATTACGTATAGTCACATAGTTGGGCAATGTCATCACCATCCATGTGCAGATCTTTTTTTTATCATCTCAAATTGAAATTTTGTATCCATTAAACAGTAACTACCCAATACTTCTTCCCCATATCTTTTGGCAATTTTAATTCTACTTTCTGTCTCCAGGGATGACTTTTCCAGGTACCTCACGTAAGTGAAAGAATATATTTGTCCTTTTGTCTCTGGCTTATTTTACTTAGTGTAATGTTTTCAAGATTATTCTATATTGTAGCATGTATCAGCCTTGTTGATAGATCTTTTATAAATGAAGATTTCAGAAAATGCCAACATTGCCAAGGAGACACTTCCCCTGCCTCAGAAAGTTAATAAGATAAACATTAGGATTTCTGATTTTGACTAGATATATTTACTAGGCTATTTAACTACATTTCAAAAGACTTTCTTATAATAATATGTTTCTGGAAAACTACACAGTGAATGACTTGGCCACATAGTAAATAATTTAGTTGGCTAACATCTCTGGAGGAGGTAGTTTCAGAATGCCTATCTTTATAAAAATGGGCATAGGTCTTTGTCTGAAATTAGGAAATTTTTCAACATAAATATTATTGTGATCTATAGACTGTAACCTTTAACTTGCTCCTTTTCATCAACTATAAGATCAAATTCTTGGCACAATATAATAGCATTCCAACATCTAGTGAAAACAGATGTCTCTTTTATTAAAATAAAGAGAATAAAACTGAAATGTTTTCAGTTTTCACTTAAGTTCTTAACTTTTAAAATATCTATCATCAGTATATTTGATTATGTGCTTAAAATCCAACAGTCCTTCATGTAAAAACCATAGTTTAATATATTCATATTGGAATACAGCTTGCACGTAAAATCATTGAAACTGCACATTTTCTTTGCTATTATATTTGTATTTTCCTGACATAAAATGTGTAAGTTATTATATAAATATATTTTAATTGATCATTTGAATTGAATATTTATTGTGCCATATTACATTTTGTACATTTTTTCACACACATCATCTTATTTACTAGATTCATTCAACTAACTTTACTGAGAACCTGCACTATGTCACTTTATTCTAGAAAATTAAAATGCAATTGTAAAGAAGACAGAAATGGACCATCTTTACATAGCTTTTATTAACTACTGGGGAATACAGACAAACAGATCTTTGTAATGCAGTGTGAGATATGCTATGATAGGTACAGAGGGATAGCAGGCACATAGACGAGTGTACAATAAACATATTCTATGAAAGCTGAGGACCCTAAGGAGAACATAATGACTGAACAGAAAACCGTGCTATTTTTGCTTTGTGGTAAACCAAAGGAGTACTTATAGGTAGATCAAGATACTCTTCAGAAAGTTAATGTGAGTCTCCAGTTAATGGACAGATGAATAATGCATGACTCCAAGTTTCATTTCTTAGATTAAGTTATATTTGATATAACTTGAGTTTTGAGCCTAAAAAATGTAAAACAATAAACAGACATCCATCAAATGCACCCATTGGTACCTAGATCATGCACAGCTACTTTTAAGTGTACACACAAAACTGTTTGTGACATGTACTCCAAGGAAACTTAGGTGGCAGTAATTTTCAAATCATTTGGAATTTGGTGAGTATCCATCAAAGATGGTTACTTTAGCTTTAGAGTAGTTGCTGTGTTGCTTGTCTTTCCAGCAAGAGCTGGCTAGCAAGTTTTATTGTTTATTTAGGCTTCTTCTATTCAAATTTCCCAAACCATGCAAGTTACATTCTATATTGGTGTGTGTGTGTGTGTGTGTGTGTGTGTGTGTGTGTGTTCAAAAGACAACCAGATTATTCAGACAGTAATTGTTTATTTTTTATTTTTTTATTTTTTTGAGACAGAGTTTTACTCTTGTCACCCAGGCTGGAGTGCAATGGCGGGATCTCAGCTCACTGCAACCTCCACCTCCTGGGTTAAAGCGATTCTCCTGCCTCAGCCTCCTGAGTAGCTGGGATTACAGGCACCTGCCTGTAAAAGATAAACGTTGAACAAATAATCATTTGATGAGTAATACAAGGGGAAATGTAGAATTTTATGCAAAATAAAACAGGAAGACCCAGTGTAGGTTCTCAGTTCAGAAGTTTTCCTGAAAAAGTAAGATGAGACCTGAAGTATTAATAGAAATTTGCAAAGTGAGATTGGGGGATAGGGTGTTCTAGGCAGAGGAAACAACTTATGGTAAACATTCAAGCAAAGAAGATAGAATCTCACATTTTAAGGATTTAGAGAGGAAGAATGCAGTGTCTTAGATGAGAAAAAGGAGCATCAGGAGTATCATCTAAAAATTTAAGACTTAATTTTAAGAGCAATGAAGTTCTATGAAAGCATTTGAAATGAAGATTTGACATGACCAGATTTTGTTTTAAGAGGTCACATTGATATAGTTTGAATGTGTGTCCCTGCCCAAATCTCATATTGAAATGTAATCTGCAGTGCTGGAGGTGGGGCCTGGTGGGAGGTGATTGGATTATGGGGGTGGATTTCTCATGAATGGTTTAGCACCATCCCCTTTGGTACTGCCCTGGTGATAGTGAGTGAGTTCTCATGATATCTGGTTGTTTAAAAGTGCTTAGGCCCTCCTGCCTCACTTTCTTGCTCTCGCTTTTGCTGTGTGAGGTTCCTGCTCGCCCTTTGCCTTCTGCCGTATTTGGAAGCTTCCTGAGGCCTCCCCAGAAGTAGATACTTCTATGCTTCCTGTGCAACCTGCAGAGCCATGAGCCAGTTAAATCTCTTTTCCTATAAATTACCAGTATCAGGTATTTCTTTATAGAAATATGAGAATGTCCTGCCACCCATTCAAACTTAAACTTTTGATGAGAGTAGGAATGGGGTGCAGTGTACTGATTTGAGACATAATTATGAGGTAAAAACCAAGAGGACTTGATGATTGGTATCATGTAGAAGTATAGTAATTTTCCTGAGTGTGAAGTACTTGGGAAAAATTCTATAAGTGGATGATGACCTAGCATGCATTCAAATAGCATATAGCAAATAGTCAAAAGATATTTGCTGAATGAACACCTCATGTATATATCTGTTTAAAAATTGAAGATGACGAAGTTAGAATGTAGGTTTTGGATAAATGATCGAATGGATGATTATTGGAAAGTGAAATGGGCCACACAGACAATGTGGCTTCAAAAGCAAGGAAGAATTAGGACAGCTCTTTGAGCAATCCTACTTAACTGATGAGTAGAAATGGAAAGCAGGCAAAGAATTCTGAAAAGTAGAGTAAGATGAAGAAAAACTGGGAAAGCATGTTATCATTAATAGAAAATTGAAAGTGTTTCAGAAAGAGGGTATTGTCAATATTGTGTGATGCTTCTCATATTAGATAAGAACTGAGTGCTGACCGGCTCTGGAGATACAGAATGTTTGGTACTATAAATGAGAACATTTTCGATAGAACAGTGAAGGCTGCAATCAGGCTGGGTTTGAGAACTGAGTGACAGATAAGCAATACTTGGGGAGAGTGATATGGCTAGGCTTTATGTCCCCACCCAGATCTCATCTTGAATTGTAATGCCCATAATCCCTAGATATCAAGGGAGAGACCAGGACCAGGTGGAGGTAATTGAATAATGGGGACGATTTCTCCCATGCTGTTCTCATAACAGTGAGTGAGTTCTCATGACACCTGATGATTTTACAAGGCGCTCTTCCCTCTTTGCTCAGCACTTCTTCCTGCTGCCTTGTGAAGAAGGTGCCTTGTTTCCCCTTCGCCTTCCACCATGATTGTAAGTTTTCTGAGGCCTCTCCAGCCACGCTGAACTGTGAGTCAGTTAAACCTCTTCCCTTTATCAATTACTCGGTCTCTAGCAGTTCTTTATAGTAGTATGGAAATGGACTAATACAGAGAGCAACAGAAGATAACTCATTCAAGACATTTGAAAAAGAAATATAAATAAGAAATAGCAGAGGTTATTCAGGCAAGGGTGAAAATCCTAGCTTTGCCATTTGTTATTTATATGACTTCCAGTAATTACCCAATTTTTGTTTAAGCAAAAATTTAAGACTTTGGAATTAGCAAAAGAGGTTACTGTATATCTTTCAATCAAATACTGGAGCCTCTGGAAATTACCTGATTCTACAGGGATATGCATGTTTGTTACTGACTAAACTCTGTAGAGATACTTTTAATAAAAGTTTACTTGTAGAACACAGAATAACACAGATAATTCTTGCTTATAAACATGCAAATAAATTTGGTCTAGTAGAGATTAAACTTACCTATTCCAGAGAGAAAACAGTTTTTTTAATTCCATGTTAAAATTCATATCACCATTCCTCTATTCCACATAACTTTGTGATTTTTGGACATCTTTGAATTCACTGTAACATCTATCTTGGTCCCTCATTTATCTAAAGAGTTAGATTAATCATTCACACATGTTCATTTTATATTTGTATAAAAGTTATGATTGTAACACTTTAAAAGGGTTTTTTTTATAAGTATCAATTTGCTGTCTGGGCAATGAGTTGTTGAGAGAGGTAATTAAAATACTGTAAGTAAAAATGCTTAACACATTGGCTTAAAAAGAAATTTGAGGTAATTGCTGGAGAGGAACGTGCGGTTAAGTGCAGGTGTTTTGTTTTTAAATAGTGTGAGAAACTTCAGCATGTCTGAATCCGATGGAAAGGAGCCAGTAGGGAGGGAAAGCCTCATGGTATAGGACAGAGGAGGAAAAATTAACTGATCGGGATCTGATAGATGATGGGAAGAAAAGGAAGGTAGATCATTTGGGCAGAAATTGATTTTTTAAATTAAATTTATAACTATTATGGGTACATAGTATATGTATATGTTTAAAGAGTACATGAGATATTTTAACACAGGCATACAATGCATAGTAATCACATCAGGGCAAATGGGGTATTTATTATCTCAAGCTTTTATCATTTCTTTGTATTACAAACATTCCAGTGATACTCTTAGTTATTTCAAAATGTACAATAACTTTTTGTTTACTGTAGTATTGCTGTTGTGCTATCAAATACTAGATCTTATTCATTCTATCTGTTTATATTTTGTACCCATTAACAATTCCATTTTTCCCTGACCCTGCTACCCTTTCCAGTCTCTGGAAATCATCATTCTATTCTCCATCTCCATGAGTTCAGCTATTTTAATTTTAGCTCCCACAGATGACTGAGAACATGCATAGTTTGTCTTTCTGTGCGTGTGCAATTTGTCTTTCTGTGCCTGGCTTATTTCACTTAACACAATGTCCTTCAGTCCATTCATATTGTTGCAAATGACAAGATCACATTTTTTTTTATGGCTGAATAGCTCTCCACTGGGTATATGTAGCACATTTTCTTTATTCATTTGTCTGTTGATGGACACTTAGGTTGCTTCCACATATTGGCTATTGTGAATAGTGCTGCAATAAACAAGAGGGTAGATATCTCTTTGATATACTGACTTCCTTTCTTTTGGGTATTAAAATGGGAGGTGGGATTGCTGGATCATACGGTAGTTCTATTTATAGTTTCTGAGGAAACTCCAAACTATTCTCCATAGTTTCTCTACTAAATTACACTGCCACCAGCCATATATGATGGTTCTCTTTACTTCACATCCTCACCAGCATTTGTTATTGCCTGCCTTTTGGGTAAAAGCCATTTCAATTGGGGTGAGATAATATCTTATTGTGGCTTTGATTGACATTTCTCTGATGATCAATGATATTGAACACCTTTTCATATATTAATTGGCCATTTGTATGTTTTCTTTGGAAAAATGTCTATTCAGGTCCTTTGTCCATATTTAAAATTGGCTATTTGTTTTTTGCTATTGAGTTGTATGAGTTCCTTATATGTTTTGGATATTAATTCTTTTTCAGATTGATGGTTTGCCAATATTTTCTTCCACTCCATAGGTTGCCTTTTTATTTTAATAGTTGTTTCATTTGCTACACAGAAGTTTTTTAGTTTGATGTAGTCCTACTTGTTTATTTTTGCCTTTGTTGCCTATGCTTTCAATGTCATATCCAAAAAATCATTGCAAAGACCAATGTGAAGGAGATTTTTACTTATATTTTCTTCTAGGAGTTCTAAATATAGCAGTATCAGATCTTATAATTAAGTTTTTAATCCATTTTGAGTTGATTTTTATATGTGGTATAGGGCAAGGATACAATTTCATTCTTTTGCATATGGATAGTCAGTTTTCCCAACATCATTTATTGAAGAGACTTTTCTTTACCCATTGTGTATTTTTGGTGCCCTTGTTAAAGATCAGTTGGCCATACATGCATGGATTTGTTTCTGTATTCTCTATTCTGTTGCATTGGTCTATTTTTGTGCAAATAACATATTCTTTTGATTATTATCGTTTTGTAATATAGTTTGAAGTCAAAGTATGACTCTCCCAATTGTAGTCTTTTTCATCAAGATTGCTTTGGCTACTTGAGGTCTTTCGTGGTTCCATATGAACTTTGGGATTTTTTTTTCTATTTCTGTGACTTGTCCTCTTCTTTCCTTCCACTCTTTTGGAGTCCCAGTGTCTGTTCTATTGTTTCCATCTTTATTTCTATATGTACCCACTGTTTAGCTCTCACTTATAAGTGAAAAAATGTGGTATTTGATTTTATGTTTCTGCATTATTTCACTTAGGATAATTGGCTCCAGCTCCATCCATGTTGCTGCAAACAACACAATTTTTGTTCTTTTTTATGGCTGCATAGTATTCTATGGTGTATATATACTATATTTTCTTTATCCAATCCAATTGACAGACACTTATGTTGATTCTATGACTTTGCTATTGTGAATAGTACTGCAGTAAACATGTAAGTGTGGTGTCTTTTTGGTAAAACAATGTATTTTCCTTAGGGTAGATATCCAGTAGTGGGGTTGTTGGGTCAAAAGGTCATTGTATTTTTAGTTCTTTGAGAAATCTTTATACTATTTTTCATAGGAGTTGAACTAATTTATTTTCCCACCAAGAGTATATAAGCATTCCTATTTTCTCTGCTTTCTTACCAACATCTGTTATTGTTTGACTTTTTAGTAATGGCCATTGTGAGTAGTATGAGATGGTATCTTATTGTGGTTTTAATTTGCATTTGATCTCTGATGATTAGTGATGTTGAACTTTTTTTCATAAGTTTTTTGGCCATGTGTATGTCTTCTTTGGAGAAGTGTCTGTTCATGTACTTTGCCCATATTTTAATGGTTATTTTTCTTGTTGCTTTAAGTTCCTTCTAGATTTTGGATATTAGTTTTTTGTTGGATGCATAATTTACAAATATTTTCTCCCATTCTGTAGGTTGTCTGTTTTCTCTCTCTTTTTTTTTTTTTTTTTTTTTTTTTAAGACGGAGTCTTGCTCTGTTGCCGAGGCTGGAGTCCAGGGGCGCTATCTCGGCTCACTGCAAGCTCTGCCTCCCGGGTTCACACCATTCTCCTGCCTCAGCCTCCCAAGTAGCTGGGACTATAGGTGTCTGCCACCACTCCCAGCTACTTTTTTTGTATTTTTAATAGAGACGGGGTTTCACCATGTTAGCCAGGATGATCTCGATCTCCTGACCTCATGATCCGCCCACCTCAGCCTCCCAAAGTGCTGGGATTACAGGTGTGAGCCACTGCGCCCAGCCCTGTTTTTTCTATTGATAATTTCTTATGCTGTGCAGAAGCTCTTTAATTTAATTAACTCCTATTTGTCTATTTTTGTTTGTGTTGCATTTGCTTTTATGGTCTTAGTCATAAATTCTTTGCCTAGGACAATGTCCAGAAGAGTTTTTCTTAGGTTTCATGCTAGAATTTTTACATTTTCAGGTCTTAAATTTAAGTCTTTAATCCATTTTGCATGAATTTTTGTATATGGTTAGAGGTAGGGATCCAGTTTCATTCTGCATATGGCTAATCAGTTTACCCAGCACCATTTATTGAATAGGGTATCCTTTTCCCCATTATTTATTTTTGTCAGTTTTGTCAAAGATAAGGTGATTGTAGGTATTTAGCTTTATTTTGGGGTTCTTTATTCTATATTATTGATCTATATGCCTATTTTTGTACTAGTACCAAGCTGTTTTTGTTACTATAGCCTTGTAGTAGCGTTGGAAGTCAGGTAATGTGATGCCCCTGGCTTTGTCCTTTTTGCTTAGGATTGCTTTGGCTATTCACACTCTTCTTTTGGTTTCAAATGAATTTTAGAATTGTGTTTTCCAATTTTGTGATAAATGACCTTGGTAATTTTACAAAAATTGCATTGAATCTGTGGATTGCCTTGGGCAGTATGATCATTTTAATTTATTAATTTTTCCAATCTATGAACATGGCATGTTTTTCCATTTGTTTATGTCATCTGTGATTTCTTTCATCAGTGTTTTGTAGTTCTCCTTGTAGAGATCTTTCACCTCCTTGGTTAAATATTCCTAAATATCTTTTTGTGTGGCTGTTGTAAATGGGATTGATTCCTCGATTTGGTTCTCATCTTGAACATTTTTGAAATGTTCTTGAACATTATCGAAATCCTGCTGATTTTTATAAATTGATTTTGTATCCTTAAACTTTGCTGAAGTCATTTATCAGGTTGAGGAGTTTTTTTTTGTAGCAATCTTTAGGGTTTTCTAGGTATAGGATGATATCATTGGTTAGCAGAGATAATTTGACTTCCTCTTTTTCTGTTTGGATGCTTTTTATTTGTTTCTCTTGCTCAATTACTATGGCTAGGACTTCCAGTACTATGTGGAATAAGAGTGGTGAGAGTGGGCATCCTTGTTCCAGTTTTAAGGGGGATAGTTTCACTTTTCCCCATTCAGTATGATGTCGACTGTGGGTTTGTCATCGATGACTCATCATTTTGAGATAGGTTCCCTTGATGCCTAGTTTATTGAGGATTTTTATCATAAAGGGATGTTGGATTTTATCAAATGCTTTTTCTGCATCGATAGAAGTGATCAAATGGTTTTTGTTTTACATTCTGTTAATGTGGTGAATCACATTTATTTATTTGCATATGTGGAATCTCAGGAATAAAACTTGCATCTCAGGAATAAAACTCACTTGATCATGATAAATTACCTTGTTGATGTGCTGCTGGATTTGGTTAGCTCATATTTTGTTGAGGGTTTGTACATCTGTGTTCATCAGTGATGTTGGCGTAGTTTTCTTTTTTTGTTATGTTACTGCCAGATTTTGGTATCAGGATGATGCTAGTTTCACAGAGGGAGGAAACTCCTCCTGGAATTTTTACAATAGTTTCAGTAGGATTGGTACCAGCTCTTTTTTGTGTGTCTAGTAGAATTCAGCTGTGAATTTCTCTGGTTCAGGGATTTTTTTGGTTGGCAAATTTTTTATTACTGATTTGTTAGTTTTGTAACTCATTATTTGTCTGCTCATGATTTCAGTTTCTTCCTGGTTTAAATTTGGGTGGTTGTGTGTTTCCAGAAATTTATCCATTTTTAGGTTGTGTGGATACAGGTGTTCACTGTAGTTTCTGAGGATCTTTTGTATTCCTGTGGTATCAGCTGTAATGTCATCTTTGTTATTTCTGATTGTGCATATTTGGATCGTCTGTCTTCTTTGTTAATCTAGCTTGTGGTTTATTAATCTTGTTTGTCTTTTCATAGAACCAACTTTTGGTTTCATAGATCCTTTGTATGGTTTTTCAGTCTCAGTTTCATTTAGTTCTGCTCTGATCTTCGTTATTTCTTCTGCTAGATTTATGTTTGGTTTCTTCTTCATTTTCTAGTTGCTTTAGGTGAAATATTAGGCTGTCAATTTGAGATATTTATGTCTTTATGATGTAGGCATTTCATGCTATAAACTTTCCTCTTAACACTGCTTTTGCTGTCTCCCAGAGGTTGTGGTATGTTGTATCTCTATTTTCATTTATTTCAAAACATTTTTTGATTTCTCCCGTAATTTCATTTTTAACTCAAAAAAGCCATTCAGGAGCAAATTGTATGTTTTCCATGTACTTGTGTGGTTTTGAGAGTTTCTTTTGGTATTGATTTCTAATTTTATTCTACTGTGGTCTGAGAAGATGCTTGTTATGATTCCAATTTTTTGAATTTAGGGAGACTTGCTTTCTGACCAAACGTGGTAAATTGTAGAGAACGCTCCAGTAGCAGAAGAGAAAATGTATATTCTGTGGTTGTTGACTGGAGTATTCTGTAGATGTCTATTAGAGCCATTTTGTGAAGAGTCCAATTTAAGTATAGAGTTCTTTGTTAATTTTCTAACCTCAGTGATCTGTTTAGTACTGTCAGTGCTGTTTTGAAGTCTGCTACTACAATTGTATGGCTATCTCTTTCTTTTGTTAGGCATAGAAGTATTTGTTTTATAAATCATTGTGATCCTGTTTGTGTGCATATATATTTAGGATGGCTAAATCTTTTTGTTGAACTGGAAAACTTATCATTATATAATGGCCTTCCTTGTCTTTTTTTTACTGTTGTTATTTTAAAGTCTTTTTTATCTGATACAAGAATAGTAAGTGGTGCTATTTTTTTGTTTTTTATTTATATGATAGATCTTTCTCCATCCTTTCATTTTGAGACTGTGGGTGTCCATATACATGAGATGTGTCTCTTGAAGGCAGGAGGTAGGTCTTAGTTTTTTAAAACCCAATTTGCCACTCTATCTCTTTTAAGTGGAGTGCTGAGGCCATTTCCATTCAAGGTTTTTATTGGTATGTGAGGGTTTGTTCCTATCATGGTGTTGTTGCTTTGTAGTCTCAATTATATAGTTTGTTTATAGGATCTGTAAGCTTTGTATTTATGTGTGCTTTTATAGTAGCATTTCATTTCCATGTTTAGAACTCCTTTTAGTATTTCTTCTAGGTATGGTCTGGTGGTGATGAATTCCTTTAGTGTGTACTTGTGTGGAAAAGACTTTATTTTTTTTTCATTTATGAAGCTTAGTTTGGCAGCATATGAAATTCTTGGCTGGCATTTTTTTTTTTTCTTTAAGAAGGGTAAAAATAGCTCCCCAGTCTCTTCTGGCTTGTAAGATTTCTGCTGAGAAGTCTGCTGTTAGTCTGATGGGATTTCCTTTATAGGTAATCTGGTTATTTTCTCTAGCTGCCTTTAAGATTTTTTCTTTTGCATTTAGTTTGGATAGTCTAATGATTATGTAACTTGGGGATGGTCATCTTGTATAGTATCTCACAGATGTTTTTTGAATTTCTTCAATCTGGATGTCAACCTTTCTAGCTAGAGCAGGGAAATTTTACTGAATTATTTCCTCAAATATGTTTTTCAAGTTGCTTACTTTTGCTTTTCTTTCTCAGGAATGCCAGTAAGTCATAGGTTTTGTTACTTTACATAACTCTATATTTATGAGAGACTTTGTTTGCCTTAACTAAGTTAATTCAAAAGACTGGTCTTAAAGCTCTAAAATTCTTTCTTCTGGTTGGTCTGGTCTATTGTTAAAGCTTCCAACTCTATTTTGAAATTTCTTTAGTGAATTTTTCAATTTCAGAGGTTCTATTTGGTTTTAACATATCTATCTCATCTTTTACATCCTGAATCATTTTTCTAGCTTCTTTGTGTTAGATTTCAACTTTTTTTTGTTTTTGTTTTTGTTTTTTTTTCTTTGAGACAGAGTCTTGCTCTGTCGCCTCGGCTGGAGTGCAGTGGCGCCATCTCGGCTCACTGCAAGCTCCGCCTCCTGGATTCATGCCATTCTCCTGCCTCAGCCTCCTGAGTAGCTGGGACTACAGGCGCCCGCCACTACGCCCGGCTAATTTTTTGCATATTTTAGTAGAGATGGGGTTTCACCGTGTTAGCTAGGATGGTCTCAATCTCCTGACCTCGTGATCCGCCTGCCTCGGCCTCCCAAAGTGCTGGGATTACAGGCGTGAGCCACCGCGACCGGCCAAAGGTTTTTTGTTTTTATTTTTATTTCTGAGATGGAGTCTCGCTCTGTGACCCAGGCTGGAGTACAGTGGCGTGATCTTGGCTCACTGCAAGCTCCGCCTCCCAGGTTCATGCCATTCTCCTGCCTCAGCCTTCCGAGTAGCTGGGACTACAGGCGCCCGCCACCTAGCCCAGCTAATTTATTTTTGTATTTTTAGTAGAGACGGGGTTTCACCGTGTTAGCCAGGATGGTCTCGATATGCTGACCTCGTGATCCACCCGCCTCGGCCTCCCAAAGTTCTGGGATTACAGGCGTGAGCCACCACGCCCGGCCCTTTCTTTTGGATTTTATTTGGTTACTTTGCAATTTATATTTTGAATTCTTTGTCATTTCAGACTTTGCATTTTGCTTAGTATCCATTCCTAGAGAGCAAGAGAGCTAGTGTAATCCTTTGGAGGTGTCAAGGCATTCTGGCCTTTTTTACTGCTGTAGTTCTTGCGATGAACTCTTTTTCTCATGTGAACGTGCTGTTTCTTCTTACTTTTGAATATGCTATCATTTGGGTGAAACTTTTTAGTTTTTGTGTTCTTTTTCTCTTGAGAGTATGACTGTGATGTTTGTTATTAGTGATTGTTTAGCTTCATTTCTGGGTGCTTTCAGGGGGCCAAGACTGGGTTACTTGGTTGTGGATAGCTTCTCTGTGGTGTCTTTATTGGATGCTGCTTTGTGGTAATGTATTGGATGTATGAGCTGACACACGCTGTGTTATGTGGGGCTGAGGGTGCAGAGGACTCAGAAAGCTTATTTCATGGGCTAGCACTAAGCCCCTCAAGCAGCAGGCTTTTAATTTGCTTGTGCAGTTCAGGCTGCAGTCCAGTAGGTGACACTTAAGAGCAGTAGCTGGTGGGCCCTCAGGTGAGATGATGACCAGTGGAAGCACCCACGCTGATGGGGTCATTGCAAGAAGAGATTGTGCTTGGGTGCTCTGAGATACCGGGGAAATGGATAGAGAGGTGTACCAGCTCTTCATCATAACCTGACAGACATGCTATCTGCTTTCCTATTGTGCCTGGTCATAGGGCTTATGACCTTCAGTTCATGAAGACTTTGTCCTTTGTTTCCTGGCCACAGTACAGCTGTGGGCACTGGATATGCCCTTCTGACACCTCCTACAAAAATAGTCTTGGGGGAAGAGACACTGCTCTCATTCTAGAGCAGGCAACTCCATGGCTTGTCTGTCCTCCATTGCTGGGATACTGCCCTCTGTGTAAGGAGGGGGAGTTGAGTTGTATACACCCAGGTGGCATGGGCTCACTTTCAGTGGGGATGTGGCTACTGCAAAAAGCATGAAAAAATGCTTTCTCTGAGTGCACACACACCAGCCCCCAGTGAAAAGGACTGCTGCTGCATCTGCAACAGTGGCTAAGGGAAGGGTTTGGAGATGTTCCCCTTTCCATGTCTGTTCCTGGGCATCGGTGCTGCCACCTTCACCAACTGGAGCTGTGCTCCTATTTTCTTTGTCCCCAGAGGGGATTTGGTGAGCTGCAATCCCCTCTTCCCTAAGCATGGCCTATGCTGAGGCTTAGATCTCCAGGAGTCCCACAGCTTCCCAGGGACCTGCTGGTCCACTGTGCTTACCAAAGTCAGAGTGGGTTGTAGGGAACATTTTGGGGTGATCTGGGGGTGTGGTGACTCAAAGGCACATTCTCAAGCAGAGCAGTGGCCACCACAGCTGCAAAAGCAGTATAGTACCTGTCATCTTAGTTCAGGTGTACAGGGAGTGCAGACATGCCTGTGCAATCTGGCCTCCCAGTTCTTTGTCCTCTGGAACTCCCCAAATCATTATTGATAGTGTTGCTGTGGGTCACAAGAGCAGAAGTGTTTCTCAACAGTTTGGCAGTCAGCCAACTGTTGCAGGGGTGAAGACAGCAGAGATGTTTTTCTATCTACCCCTTCCGTGAGGCTCTGAGTTCCTCAGGGATTCATCCCTGCCAGACTCTTGCTGCTTTCCTTTTCTGCAACCCAACTTCTTTCTGTGGGCACTCTAATGGGTCCTGGCCCACTTCCCTCAGTTTTCCATGCATAACTTGTCCATTCACCAGTAACTGTGATCTTCTTTCTGAGGAGAACTGACATCCAATGTCCCTAGTTAGACATCTTGAAAAAAAAAAAAAAAGAAATATATTTCCATTTATTTGTGTCTTCAATATCTTTTATCAATGCCTTGGCAAGCCAAGGCATTTTCTTTGAGGCATGGGCCGGATCCTTTTAGTTTTTGAATTTTTTCTGATGTGAATGGTGAGAAGCAATTCTTTGCTCAACTTTCTTGTTATTTCTGAATTGATAATATCACTTAAAATTCTATAGCTATAGTAATTTCTTGCATATTTTTATATCATAAACCTTTTCTAAACTGTTACATGTTTTTCCAAACCATGAATTTTAATGGTTGTAGATTTGGAAAATAAACATTTGTCCTTCTTGCCACCACTTTGGTATTTCCAGAGTCTGATTAACGGAAAAATATATTTGTTGGAATCTGCTCTAAATAGAAGATTTTTTTTCTTCAGGTTATTAACCACTATGACAATTTAAATTTTAGTATTAAATTAATTAATTCAGAACTGTTAGTAAATAAAAATACATTTGACTAGATTTTAAATAAAAATCCTTTATCTGTATGTAATTATTTATATATGTGTGAATATATCCAAAGAGACATAGAAAGAAAAGACTTAATATGCCTCTAAAAGTTATCTTACGATTATAAGTTAAATGCTTCTTACATTAGAGCTATGGGCTAATTCACTCTATAAGTCACTAATGATTGCATAACATTAGAATGACGACTTCTTTTCTTAAGCTACATGGGGGTATAGTTGATAATTTTATGTGTTATTATATTGTGTACATCATTTAAAATAGCTTGCATGTAATGCAGCACAGCAACCAGTCAGACTGTTGCTATGACAACAGTATTGGTTCTTTTCTAATTAGCAGCATAGGATGCTGCTTAAATCTACTGGCATTGAGTCAAGTAGTAAGGGTATTGTCATTATCATGCTTTTTCTCAGTTCAGGACAGTTAAATATATCAATTTATAATTTTTTCATTAAATAAGAGGTCAGCTAACCATAGTCCATTGGCTAAATTTGGCCTGGTGCCTGTTTTAGTAAATAAAGTTTTATTGGAATATATCTATCACCAATGATTTACATACATAATGTCTATGACTGCTTTTGTTCTACAATGGCAGATTGAGTATTTGCAGGAGAAACCATATGGCCCCCAAACCAAAAATACTATCTGGCGTTTTACAAAAAAGTTTGCTGACCTTGCATTAAATTTTAAATTTAGTCTTGTAAAAGACCTATAATTTTGACTTACCTCATGAAATTTCTTTAGGCATCAAGACCACTCTGGCCTACATGGAGCAACCCCATCTCTACTAAAAATGCAAAAAATTAGCTGGGTGTGGTGGCGGGTGCCTGTAATCCTAGCTACCTGGGAGTCTGAGACAGGAGAATTGCTTGAATCTGGGAGGCGGAGGTTGCAGTGAGTCAAGATCGCACCATTGCACTCCAGCCTGGGCAACAGTGCAAGGCTCTGTCTGAAAAAAAAAAAAAAAAAAAAAAAGGGACAACTAATAAATATAAATACTTTCAAGAACTGATTACTTGGAAAACAAAACATTGGATAAATTATTAGTTATCCAAATAAAATAAAACAAAAAAGATTCAAAGAGTAAAGATGGTAACCTCATTAAGCATTTCTCGTGTTCCTTCCACCCTGAAATTTTATCTGCTCCTTCAGAGAACATCTGGAACTGACTAGCAGCTGGCTGCATGTGAGACCTTGGGCCATGAGAGGAATCTAACAGTCAAAGCTGGCCTACTGCTTGGGCTGAGACCAACATGGCCCCCAGGACATGTCACTCTGCCTGTATGACATTGAGGAGAAGTTGAACAGTAGAGCAAAGCCTGCTATGCCTGAGATTACAAAACAAGCATCTAGAGAAATAGAACAGCTGCAGGTGACAGAAAACAATTTGAGTAAAAACAAAAACAATATAAACTTTAATAAAATTCAAGCACTGTGGAAAAAAGAGCTCTCAAACTTTTAAAAATGTAATATTTTTACATTTTTGAAGCAAATTATTCAGGGGATTAGTAAAAGCAAAATGATTAACATTAAGACCTAAAATAGTGGCAGACAGGAGTAGCTCAATAATAAATAATAAAATAAGATAAAGAATATATAATAAAGTAATAAGTAATATAACATAAAATGTGAATAATAGGGTTCCACAAATGGAAATGCCAACAATTGGAGAAGAGACAATAATTCAAAAATTAATAGAAGAAAATTTTATTCAGATGAAGAAAGACAAATAGTCTACATTTTTCATAATAAGAGGTACCTACTTAGTGTTTTCTGGTGCTGCAAGTTTCATTTGCAAAAAAGGAGAAAAGAAAATAAGAATAGTGTCTCATCTACAACTTCAGCTGTTAGAATATATTTACAATAAATTACAGACTATTTGAAAGACAACTAGAGCCCAACCCAAGCCAAGTTTACATTTAGCTGCCAGGAAAAAGGAAAATATTTGAGAATATTAACATATTTAAAGTGTGTATCATCCATAGAAATCATCTGAGGCAAACTACCAAGTAAATAACTAATTAAATAACAAATGAATCAAAACATGTTTCTAATCATTGGTGAAGAGGATGAGTAGGGGAAACAACTGTTAGGTGCTGAGGTTAAAAATGTATATATGTGTATAGTTATAGCTGAATGTTATAGGCTGGGAGTATAAGACCAAACAGGAACCCTTGAAATGGAGGAATATGCTGCAAGGAATACCATCATGCTATTCCAGAAAAAATAGTAAATGAAAAAGTATAAAAAAATAAAGTATTCTAAGAGTTTCATCTTGTAAGGGTGTTGCAAGTAGGATGTTATGAGAGTTTTATAGGGGAAAAACAGGATCTTTTTCTTTTAAATAGTTGCTGTTTATTATGCTAGGAAAAAGAAAGAAAGGGACTGATGAAAGTGTAGTAACCAAACTAAACAGCATTAATAAAGGACAAAGAAAGAAAAGGAAAAAACAATTAGATAAATTAGCAATATTAAGGAAAAGAAAAACAAGAACACAATAAAGAAAAATAGAAAATAAAATGATAGAAGAAATAGAATAATATATATTAGTCATTATGTTATATATGAATGAATTGCATTTACCCATTAAAAGATAGTGACTCAAAAAGCAGAACTGACTTTCATTACATTATTTCAAAAACATGGCTTAATAAATATACAAAATCTCTAAATCCTTAGATATTATGATTTAAAAAAATTTTTTTGCATGAATTGGTTAAAAATTGAACATGTATTGGCCTAAAAAATGCATTTTAAAGTATGGACATTTTTATAGGGCAGTTTATTTGTTCATATTCACATAAAATTAGAAATAGTTTTAATAGCTTAATCTTGATATATTAACCACCTGGTATTTAATAGTCATCGTTCTAAATAATACATGAATAAAAAAGGAAATCATTTGAAAAATCATGAATGATCTAGCAAAGAAAAATAAAAATACATTACATTAGAGTCCAGCAAAAAAACCTCACTTAACTACAAAATATAAATACACACACGCATGCACACACACACACACACACACACACACACACACACACAGAGCTAGGAGTGAAGTATGAGTGAATGAACTAGGAGGAAGTAGTTAATAAAGATAAAAGTAGAAATTAATAAAATAAAAAAGTATAAAGAATAGATAACTCCAATAGCTAGTTCTTTGAAAAAGCCAATAAAGTAGGTAAACCTCTTAGAAATTTGAAGGAAAAAAATGGGACAGAATAAATGAGAAAAGATACATAGCCAGAAAATTTGAAGTTATTAGAACATGAGACATTTCAACATACAAATCTATGGCAACAAATTTAAAAATAATGAAAAGCCAGTTGTCTACTAGCAGGACATAAACTAACCAAGAAATAAAGAATTGGAAATCTTGGATAAACCGCTTATTGCTGAGAAGATGAGGAGATTGCTTAGTAATCTACCATTGAAAATGAAAGGAAGACCAGATGGCTTTCAGCTAACCTCTTCTAACTTTTAAGGAACAGAGAATTCCAATATTATTTGAGCTATTTAAAATCCAAGAAAAATCTGTAACTTTGCCTAATTTATTTCATAATGCTGATGTACCTTTAAAAACAAATGTTTTATTTACAGTATTGTATGGGGGATGGGACTGGTTCCAGGACCACCACGGATGCTCAGACCCAAAGATGCTATAGTCCCTTATATAAAATGATGTAGTATTTCCATATAACCTATACGCATCCTTCCATATGCCTTACATCATCTCTAGATTACTTGGAATACTTAAGACAATGTAAATGCTATATAAGGAATTGTTATACTATATTTTTATTTGTATTTTTATTGCTGTATTGTTATTTTTAATTTAAAACTTTTTTCCAAATATTTTAAATCTGTGGTTGGTTGAATCTGTGGATGTGGAACCCAGACAAAGAGCACCGACTGTATTAAAATTAAAAAAAAATTAACCAAAACTATTCACCATTCTCTTTTTTAAGTATGGGAACAGAAAATCTAAATAAAATCTTTGTAAAAAGACTCCAGCAGTGTACCAAAGAAAGTGTTGTGAATAAGAATGTTCATTGAGATATGCAAGGGCATTTCAATATCAGGGGATTATCAAACTAATCCATTTCATCAAAAATTAAATAAGAAAATTGACATATTTATATCAATTTGCTGAAAATGTACTTGATAAAATTAAAGCTATTCCTAATGCAAAGGCTATGTTAAATAGGAATTATATGAAACAAATAAAATTTAATGGTACCTATCCTGCAAAATCTACAGCAGATAGTATTCTAAGTGGCAAAACATTAAAACCATTTAAATAACAGTAAGAAACTATAGAGAAATTCTTGAGGTAGTCTCTTGTTTTGGGGATTCTAGTTCATTAAGAAAAGAAAAATGATTGGTAGAGATCTTGACAAAGAAAAGTTGAAACGAAACCTTTTTGTGAATGATATATTTCATAACAAGAATACATAAAACTTCTAGTTAAAAAAATAAATTAATAAAATAATTTGGTACAGTAACTGCATATAAAATAAATATACAAAATACAGTTTTTCCCTATATTAGCAATAAACACTTAAAAATGGAAAGTTCATATTAGCAAAAACATAAAATAATTATGAATAAATTTTAAAATAAGGGCAGGACACGTAAAAATCAAAAAATTTAATTAAAGAGAATAAAGTAAGATTTGAGAAAATAAAGAGACATAAAAACAATTGTGCAAGCAGAATACGACACTTGTTTTCACATAGAGAAATTTAACATCATAAAATGCCAATTCTCCCATAATTAATTTACAAACTTAATTCAATTCCAAATAGAGCTCAACAGAATTTTTAAGAACTGGTTAAAATGATCTTTAAGCTCATTTAAGAGTATGCATATCTTAGGGTATCTAACAAAAAACATGAAAAAATATTTAGGGACTTGCTTTTATCAGTAAAATAACAATATGTCAAAAAAAAAAAACCCAGAGTGAAGCAGTAGTCAAAGTGGTAAAAACAGATTTTATTTAGAAACTGTTGGAATGGGGGAAAGAGACCTCAGTATAGAACTAATTTCAATAACAAGTACAACAAGGAGGCCTGGGGATTTATAGCCAAGAAGCAGGTGGGAGGCTGTTGACGGACGAAAAATTACTAAGAGGAGACATCAAGGGCTGGGGGATTCTTGCTAAATGACTTAACAGGATTTTTGCTAAAAGCAGGCCAGGTTGATCATATATCAAGGGTGGAGGGTGAGAAATTTGATTAGATATTGAGGGTAGAAAATTTTCTCTAAACTAATTAGCAGCATTCTTGCTAAAACCAGATATGCAGGCCCACCAAGGGCAGAGACCAATGTTGAGGCCTACTTGAGAAGAGGACTCAGAGGAGCCCATCTAAAGTTTGCTCAAGGAGTTAGACTTTGTCACGTGAAAGTAATATTGTGGTACCGGAATAATAAAAGAACAAATATTTAAACAAAAATTGATATTCATATACATTTGAATGTAATATATGACAAAGGTGGTGTTTTAATTCATGAAAAAAGATAATTATTTAATAGAAAGTATTATTAATACTATACTATCTATCTAGAATAAAATGAAATTAGACCTGTATCTTATTATACCAATACAAAAATCAATATTAAACTAAAGCAACAGAAAATGCTGCCAAAAAATCTAGGATACTATAGGTATAACTTAGGGATGAGGGAGATCTTATTCAACGCTAGAAACCCACAGCTATAAAAAGTGATAGATTCCTTTAATTACAAGTTAAAGATGCCATTATAAATCAATAAACAAATAATGGATTTGGAAAGTATATTCAAAGTGAAAAGATTAGAATGTTATTATCTATAATAAGCAAGAAACTTAAAAAGGTACAGTAAAAATATGGTGTAAAAGAACAAAAATGATACACCTGTATAGGTCACTCATGAATGTAACTTGCAGGACTGAAAGTGAGTCTTGGGCCAGAGAGTGAGTGGTGAGTGAATGGAAAGGCCTAGGACATTACTGTATATTTTTATATTACTGGCAGTGCAGTAGGTCTGTTTACACCAGCAGCATCAAAACACACGTGTAACGTATTCCACTATGATGTTAAGATGGTTACGAAGTCACTAGGTGATAGGACTTTTTTAGCTCCATCATAATTTTGTGGGATTGTCATTGCCTATGCGGTCCATCACTGACCTAAATGTCATTATACGGCATATGACTGTATTGCTGTAGTGATGTTGACAGGAACAGCAAGCAAAGAAGAGACAGCTTTCTTTGTCTCCTCCAGCTTTTTAGTTTCCCTCCGGGAGACTCCTTATTGGCACATCCCTATAGGGAGCCAGCTGGCAAAGGGGAAATTGTTTTGCCCTGCCCTAGCCCCAGCATCATGTAGTAGCATGGAATGGTGGGCCTAAAGGGGAAAGACAGTATATTAATAACCAGCCAAACGTTGCCAACACATTTAAAAATTGATAATGGAAGAGATGATTTTTAAGAAAAATACAGATTGCAAAAAGGTCCCCAGAAGAGAAATAAACACCAAAGAGGTCTAATGCCATTAAGAAATTAAGTTGTTATAGACAAGCTATTTTAAACACACACACACACACACACAGGCATCTGCAAACACAGTTCACCAACTTTGTAAAACCTTCAAAGCACAAAATTCTGATGCTTTTTAAGCTGCTCTAAAGCATAGCAATAAAAGGATGTTCTTTTAACATACTCTTTTAATACTAAGCTCTGAGAAATAAAGGAAAAAAGAAAATTATATGCTAATTTTATTTATGGTTATTAATATATCTAGTGTCTTAAAATACATACCTGAATAATTAGAGTGAATTGTCTAGAAAATAAAATAACTTTTGTCTGTGTTATCTACACTTCAAATGTAAAATGAGTATGTTCTATTCTCTCTTTTTTTTTGCTGAGTGAATATAAACACAGTTATAAATGTGTACTAATAATGGGCTATGTACATTTGGGTTGAATTAATTTACTATCAGATATAAGGTGGCTCTCAAATCCGGCTGCACATTAGCTTCACCTGGAGAACTTCAAAAAATTCTGATCCCCAGCTGCATCGCAGACCAATTAAATCAGAAAACTCTCCAGGTGGGACTCAGGCCTCAGTATTTGTAAAACTCTCCAGTTGAATACAGTGAAAGCCAAGCTGTCAATTACTGAACATGATAACATAGTAGCATAATTTTAAATTTAAAAAGTTTAGTGACTACCAGCTTGATATTAGCAAATGAGTTTCTAAGTCAAAATATTTTGCAGAATAGACATCTAATATTTAAACAAATTTAAATTATTTTTCCAGCATAGGGAACTGTTAATAGCTGAAAACTTCAGGGAGCCATAGAAGTCATATTCACTACCCTATGAAGTCTGCAACACTCAAAAATATTTTATTATTGAAATGCAACATTATTTCCAAAGTTTGAGTTAATTTTAATAAAATATAATTGCTCATTAAGCAGTATAAATGAGCATTCAAAGTATTTATTGTATTTTTAAAAAGTTTATAGGATGATTAAGATTATAAAGTGTAAATATAATATTGGTATGTGTGATGGTTAATTTTATGTCACTTTACTAGGCCACAGTACCCAGATATTTTATCAAATACCAGTCTACATGTTGCTGTAAAGGTATTTTTTAGGTGAGATTGATATTTAAACCAGTAGATCTTGAGTAAAGCATATTGCCTTCCATAACGTGAAGAAGTGTCATCTAATCAGTAGAAGGTCTTAAGAAAAAATGTTGCCTTAAAAAAGAGGGAATTGTGGCTCCAGGTTGCTTTGTTTTTTGTTTTTTGTTTGTTTGTTTGTTTGAGACGGAGTCTAGCTCTGTTGCCCAGGCTGGAGTGCAGTGGCGTGATCTCGGCTCACTGAAATCTCTGCCTCCCAGGTTCAAGGGATTCTCCTGCCTCAGCCTCCTGAGTAGCTTGGATTACAGATGTTCACCCCACGCGTGGCTAATTTTTGTATTTTTAGTAGAGAGGGTGTTTCGCCATGTTAGCCAGGTTGGTCTCAAACTCCTGACCTCAGGTGATCCACCTGCCTCGGCCTCCCAAAGTGCTGGGAACCGCGCTGGGCCTCCAGGTTGCTTTCGAGCTTGAACTTTGACAACTTTTTTCTGGGTCTCCAGCTTGGCGCAGTATACTTAAATGGGGCACAATTGAGGGGTATGAAAAATCATTTAATTCTCATTTTTAACCTTACTTGTGTCATTAATGTTTTCTAATATAATTGCAAATTAAAAATTTAAACATTTCCCTTAGCTGTTGTCAAAAAGATAGTGTCCTCAGCAACTCAGGATGTTTGTTCTTTTAGAGGACACATTGGGACCAATTCCCAAAGTGGCTTTTTTTTTTTCCAACAAATCTAGCTCCTGGTTGGGAAGAGCTTGTACCTCTGAGATTTGTCCAGAGGGGGATTTTCAAAGTTTCACATAAATATTTTGATTCATTTTGGGAAAAGAATTGGGATCATGAGATTGCTTAAGTTTATTTTGCTTTCTTAAAATTTGTTTTTATTTTTCATATTTTTGTTTTTATTGTTTCATTCTTATGGGACCTCCAATTATTTCTCCACTGTGTCTAGTCTTATAAGGAATACAAAAATATTGCCAATTAAGGTAATTACTCTGTTGTTTACATGAGACAATAAATGGATGAAACAATTTACATGAGAATACGAAGTAGAGAACTGAAGATTCTTTGAGCTAAATTTGTTCTTTAACCTTGGGATCCTCTGGATGAGAGTTTTGATGTCTTTGATTAATCACTTGTGCAATTACCTCCGTTATTCAATCCAAATTTATTGCTTCTGTGGGCAATGTTTCTTCAAATTGTTGGACCACACCCTCAAAAACATTCTACTTCATCCCATCTAACTCCTTTTAGGCAGTATGCCTCACAAGTTGAGAATCTTCTTGGTTGGTAAAGAGAGAAAGAATATGAAATCAAGATAAATCCAGGAAATTTTTTCAAGCTTTATTTCTTTTTGGTTGTATTAAGGAAAGAAAATAAATCCTCTTCAGATGGACAAATATTGGGGTTCCTATCATTTCCTGGAGTCTGGCACATATAAAGTTTAAGATTAGAAAGGTATTTTTAAACAATTCCTCACGCTAGGGAAGGCAATGAATTCTTTCAGCATATGAATTAAGATGAAAAATATTTGCTAGCAGCAGAGTGATCTTTGCTGTAAAAGATTTAATCCTCTGAGGTCAGACTAGGGTGGTTTTGTCCCCTTCTCTTCTCCATCTTTACGACATTAAGGTTTCCCTCTCTCTCTTTATCTCATCTCGTATTCAGCTGCAATGCCTAGGAGAAGAAAGTAAAAGGCCTACAAAGCACTCCCTGGAGGCCTTATATCAGAGGAGGTGGAATACTACAGGAAGAGGGAAGTGCCTAATGGAATTGAGCGCTAGGAAGGGGAGTGGAGAGGAAAGAGATCTTGGAGAACAACTCTGCAGAGAGATTGGGATTTTGAGGTGTGCTTCCAGGGTCCTAAACCACCTGTGGGTATTTATTCACAATGCAGGTTCCTAGGCCTTAACTCTAGGCCTTATAAAGCTAGATTTCTGAGGAGGAATTTTAGAAATCTACAGTTTCTGCATATAGCTAGCCAGTTATCCCAGCACCATTTATTGAACAGGGAGTCTTTTCCCTGTTGCTAGTTTTCGTCAGGTTTGTTGAAGATCAGATAGTTGTAGGTGCATGGTCTTATTTCTTGGTGCTCTATTCTGTTCCAGTGGTTTATGTGCCTGTTTTTGTATCAGTAGTACCATGCTGTTTTGGTTACTTTAGCCCTGTAGTACAGTTCGAAGTCAGGTAATGTGATGCCTCCAGCTTTGTTATTTTTGCTTTTGATTTCCTTGGCTATTCGGGTTCTTTTTTGGTTCCATATAAATTTTAAGATAGTTTTCTCTAGTTCTGTGAAGAATGTCATTGATTGATAGGAATAGCATTGGATCTGTACATTGCTTTGGGCACTATGGCCATTTTAATGATATTGATTCTTCCTATCCATGAGCATAGAATGCTTTCCATTTGTTTGTGTCTTCTCAGATTTTGATGAGCAGTGTTCTGTAATTCTCATTGTAGAGATCATTCACCTCCCTGATTAGCTGTATTCCTAGGTATTTTATTTTTCTGTGGCAATTGTGAATGAGATTGCTTTCCTGATTCCTTGGCTGTTACTAGTATATAGGAATGCTGGTGATTTTTGTACATTAATTTTGTATCCTGAAACTTTGCTGCAGTTGTTTATCAGCTGGGGAAGCTTTTGGGGAAATAATATGCGGTTTTCTAGATATAGAATCATGTCAACTGCAAACAGAGATCATTTGAATTCCTCTCTTCCTATTTGGATGCCCTTTATTTCTTTCTCTTGCCTGATTGCTCTGGCTAGGACTTCCAATGCTATGTTGAGTAGAAGTAGTGAGAGAGGTCATCCTTGTCTTGTGCTGGGTTTCAAGGGGAATGCTTCCAGCTTTTGCCTATTCAGTATGATGTTGGCTATGGGTTTGTCATAGATTGCTTTTATTATTTTGAGGTATGTTCCTTTAATACCTAGTTTATTGAAAGTTTTTAACATAAAGGGATGTTGAATTTTATTGAAAGCGTGCTTTGCATTTATTGAGATAATCATGTAGGTTTTTGTCTTTAGTTCTGTTTATGTGATGAATCACATTTATTAATTTGTATATGTTGAATCAACCTTGCATCCCAGGGATGAAGCCTACTTAATCATGGTGGAGTAGCTTTTTGATGTGCTTCTGGATTTGGTTTGCCAGTATTTTATTGAGGATTTTCACATCGAGATTCATCAGTGATATTGGCTTGAAGTTTTCTTTTTTTTTGTTGTGTCTCTGCCAGGTTTTGGTATCAGGATGATGCTGGCTTCATAAAAGGAGGGGGAGTCCCTCCTTTTCAGTTCTTTTGGAATAGTTTCAGTAGGAATGATACCAGCTCTTCTTTGTACATTTGGTAGAATTTGGCTGTGAATCCATCAAGTCCTGTGCTTTTTTTGGTTGGTAGGCTATAAGCTGGAC